>NC_134471.1:50023285-50135785 GCF_964194025.1 Convolutriloba macropyga
TGAAAAACTAGCATTATATGTTCATTGACCCTCATTTTTATGTAAATCAGACTTGCGTCAATTGATTCTTGGAATAAATTCATCTTTGTCAGTACTTATCATTAAAAAACATAATTTGCGAAAGCTTTTCAAAAAACAGATCGCGCCCCATTACAATCCGAGCACGTTTTCATTATAAGAGTCCACGACGAGAACAAAACTAGCCAAGATACAGCCGCGCGTCCAACTAAACAACCTTATTGTTGCAAAAAATTTGATAACAGATTGTTTGACAAAAGAAATTTTGCAGTGTTTTAAGAACAAATGATGTGTTTTGGATAAATATTGACTATTGGATTAATAGTTAAATGAGCAAAAAATGGGCATTATTTTGATTCGAAGAAGACTCTTATAGGTGTCGGAAACAAAATAAAATTAAATCTCTTTTTGGATTTAAAAAAAGACTGCATTAGCAGTATTCAGGTCTCTACCTCTGACACATTTACAAAAAGTGGGCTGAGAAGAATATTTGGCTACAATTTTGATGATAAAGTCTTAAATTCGAACAATTTAGTAAACATTCAGCAGAAAAAAAAACTCTGATCAAACCATTCAGCAACCCCCCTCTATCTTTATAGGTAAAGTCAATATAAATATTTTTGTCCATTTACCCAAAATGTTGCCAAATTAACGAAAATATAGGCTAAAGTTACAGAAATTGCGAACAAAATCAATCGAAATCGGCCAATATTCACAAAACTTTGAACAACGATATATCTTACTTTTTTTTGTTTAAACAAATAAATTGAAAATATAACCCAAGGGTTAAGTATTACAAGTTTAAAATTATTTAAAGAAAATTAGTACAATGTTAAAAATCAAAATCAGTGGTTCCGTTTTTTAAAGGTAAAAATAACTTTTGAAGCCACCAACGTTCCTTTCCAACAATACAAGTTTGAATTGTTGGAACAGATGCTGTTTTAACATGCGTTTAAATTTTGAGCGTGATCTGATAGTCCGGACTTCACGCGGAAGTTTATTCCATTTTTGGATGCTTCTTTTTCGTAATGATTGACTGCTCAACCTTAGGAGAATTAGCTGTTCAGTTCTGTTGTTTTTTCTTACTAAGACATTACCACTTAGAAAAAAACTCTCAGTGCCGTCTGATTTCAATAATGAAATATCATTCCTAATTTTTAACACTCATCTGGCTTATTAAAAGTTCTGCAGGCAAAATGTCAGATTTTAGTAAGAGATGTGTAGATCTCTCAAACTTTTTTTCTCATATAGCAAACTTTAATTCCCCAATTGATTTGTCGATTAATTTGCTGCATTGCAGAGAATTTTAAGTTCTGAAAAATAGAGCATTGAATGTTAAATGAGAAAGGACTAGGAATTTGAATAGCACCACTCGTGCTTTCAGAGGTAACTGATAACGTAAAAGGTATATGGATCTAACTGCTGTGGCCATATTTGATAGGACTTTGTTGAGTTGTACCTGAAAATTTAATTTAGAATCAATTATTATACCCAAGTATCTGCAGTGACTTTGTGGTTTAATTTCTTGTCCCCGAAAAACAATTGGTCAAAATTTTCATTTTCCTTCGAGATGCAAAGAAGCTCAGTTTTAACGGTATTCATGGTTAATTTGTTTTGGTTTAGATAATTATCTGTTTTCTACAGTTTTTCAGAAACACATTTTTCCAGTTCGCTGACATTGTTTCTGCTAAAATGGAAACTTGTGTCATCAGCAATTTGAATTTTGTCGAAGTTTCCTTGTACCTTTTCTCGAAAATCATTAATGTAGAGAAGAAAAACTAGTGGCCCTAAAACCGTTCCCTGTGGATTACCATGATTTGTTTCCAACCATTCTGAGTAAACATCATCTATCTTAACACACTGCTGTCTGTTTTCAAGAAATGAAACAAATAATTCAACTGTACTTTCTGAAAAACCGTAACCTTCAATTTTTTTGCGAAAAATTTCGTGCGATATTGAATTAAATGCTTTAGTTAGATCAATAAACCAGTGACTGAAATTTTTAAGTTATCATAGTTTTCGTGTAATACTTCGATTAGGTGTAAAACAGCATCTGTAGAAGACTTATGTTTCTGAAATCCAAACTGTGTACCGTTCAGATTTTTTTCTTTTTGTATAAATTCGTTAAACTGGTTGATAAGTATACGCTCAAAGAGTTTTGCAAACATTGGAGATAGGCCTACACTTCTCGCAAATTTTTACGTCCCCTTTTTGTAGACCTGACTAATGAAAGCAAGTTTTAAATTTTCCGGGAAAATATTTTGACTAATGCATGTCTTAAAAAGAAACCGCAAATGGGTTCCGATTGGAAGCTTTGCTGCCTTGATTGCCCGAGCAATAAAAACGCCTGGACCAGGAGACTTATTGTTGTCGAGTGAATCGATGGCATCATATAGTTCCTTTAGTGTAACTGTTCTGAAGCAAAACTTTTCCCTAACTTCTATGCGAGAAATATTTGGAGCGCTCACATATTGTCCATTGTATGAGCCTAGTTTTTGAAAACTTCTATTGAGACAATTTGCTATATCGGGTTCATTTTCTACTTTTGGTTTCACCATCGACTAGTTTGTCTTTAACGAGACACTCCCTTTCTTTGCCAATTCTTTTTTTGATGAAACTCCATTGTTCTTTACTTGTTGGTAGTTCTTTGAAAAAATGTTTGCAAAACTCGTTTTGGGCTGTTTTTAAACGCCTATTAACCAAATTTCTCTGATATTTGAAAATGCGCTAGCTCCGATGGGTTCTTTTTCCAGATATTAAAAAGTCTATGTTTTTTGGTGATTTCTTCTCTCAGCTCTTTTGTCAACCAAGGTTTTTCAGCAATTTTTCTTTCTTGTTTAAAGCATTTTATAAGTGGGGCGTGGAACTCTAGAGTAGTACTGAAAACGTTTATGAAAACTTTGTACATGCTATTTTCGTCTTCACATTGATATAAGTTACGCCAGTCCTGATTTGAAAGATGAAGACTAAATTTATTTGCATCGAACTTTCTTTTTTCTACTGATAAAACTTTGATTCCTGTTTTTAGGTTCAACAAGAAAATTGGTAGTGTATAAAACAATCAAGTGATCCATTTGGCGAAAAAATCTGAACATCTTAATTTTGGTTTTTGCTGGAAAAACCATGATCGATTAGTGTTACGCCTTGGCTGGTGGCTTGTGTTGGTTTTTCTGTGTTTGACCATCTAAGGCCGGATTTACTCACAAATTAATCCAATAAAGTGGATTCTCTTTTGTTGAAATAACTGAGATTATAATCGCCAAAAAGCAAAACTTCGTCAGTGATTGAGTACGCCGAGGAAGTCTCTGATGTTAATTCGTCAATGAAGAAGTTTCCCAAGTTTTTATTTGGACAATACGAAGCATTAATTAGGATTTTGCTAACTGATAGCCCATATATTTCTACCCATAAGGACTCAAAACAGCTTTCATTGGGTACATTTAGATCATTTTGCTGTTTTGAAGATATGTCCTTAGGAGCCCAGATGGCAACACCCCCACCCTTGTTTACTCCTGTCTTTGATGACCTTGATTTTGAATCAAATTTGTGTTTCGGAGTCAAAAAATTCTCTGGATAAATATCTGTTTCATTCAACCAAGTTTCAGTTAGGATCAATATTGTTTTTTGAGTCAAATTTGTCAAAAAGTCAGTGAAAAAGTCATATTTGTTTATTAAACTGCGTGCATTGCATTGAAAAGCCAAATGTTTAGATTTTTGCAATCTTTTTTAACTATGTCTATCAGCATGTCCGATTCACGAATGTGAGAAAAGGGACCCGGATGTAGATGGATATCACCGCTTAGGACCAAGCGCATGAAGTGTAAAAGAACTGTTTTGCAAATACTCAAAAATCGAAAAAGCGGAACCTAATTTTCACATTACGATAATCTTGGTTTTGGTTGTGTGACACAACCGAATTTATAAATTTTTCATTTGAAGTGCTAAGTCAAAAAGCAAAAACGATTAGTTTGGAAATGCTCATTTTTGCTGACAAAAAAACATTAAGTCACACAACCAAAGGATTGGTTAAAAACGCTGAATTTGTCGCAGTGCAATGTTGTTTTGTGACACAGTAATATTATGCTGTTGATAATAGTTCCGAATACTCTTGACAATTTTTTGTTCTCCAGCCAAATTTAAGTGAACACCATCATTAGATATTTCGGATGTTGTAATGTTGCATTTCAAAACCTCTACTTTTGTCCATTTAAATTTTCCGTTTAACTCCAAAGCAATATTTCGCAGTCGCTTATTGAACTCTTCAATTTCAATATTATTCGACACGCCCATAATGGCCATTTTTGAATTGTTGAATTTCAGAAAGTAGAACTCTGTGAGGTTTCAATTTTTGATTGCTTTTGTAACAGTTTCACATAATTGAGATGCTGCGGCCACCCCCGAAACATCCTTATCTATACTATTATGACCCGCATGAAAAATGAGTGATTGGCATTTTGCTCTTGACGAATACTGTTCGACTGTTTGTCCCAAACCAATGATTGTTGCAGAGGGATACGAATGAATCCCTGTATCATAAGAAATATCAGATTGTCGTATTGTTTTGTATGTGCTGTCTGAATTTATAAGATGGTTAGTATTTCTGTTAATAAATTTTGGAAAAAACTTTGGTTCCGACGGCTCCAAAAAATTTGTTGAATTTTGAATAATGTGACCCATTAAGTTTTCCAATAGCGAACTGTTCTGATCCCGTTAATATCCGACTTCCGATTGGAATTGATCAATCATTCGACACTGGTACGCGTTTGCATTATCTTTCAATTCTATCTGCTGCTTTCCTTTTTCAATGACATGGTTTTGTTCTGAGATCGTTTGAGCTTGTTTGTCGATTAATTGATTCTGTTCTTGTACGATTTCGTTTTTTTGCTTTAACTGTTTTCGCAAGTCCTCGATGGTGTTTGTAAGTTTTGAAAGTTCATTACTCAATTCAGTTTTAGTCTGCTGAGGCATTTTTGGTTGGATTTTGATTTACGCAGCAAATTGCATTTACCAACTGTTCTGCTCTTTGACTTTTGCTTTTTTTTAAGTTGAAAACTTCAAAATTCTATTTTCTGCGCTGGACGGGCTTTTTATTGATACCACTCACAACTCTCTACGATGACTATATCGATAGGGAAAAATTGACTGAACAGAAAACCCATTTGAATATATAGTTCCTCCCTCCCACTAAAGTTTCTCACGTATACTGTTACATGATTTCGGTCGTTTATGTTAATCATAGAATTTTTTAAGTCGCATCATTGGCAGCCGTGGCACATTGCTATGCCATCGAATGAGGAAGTTTCTGTCTGGAAGCTGAACAGAAGTTCCTCGTCAATATTACATTTTATAGGCCAGTGTAGTTTTTCATATGAGAGTTCTTGCCTTCGAAAAATTGAACTGGTTCGCTCAGTCCAATGACGAAGTCTCCTTTGCAACAATTCTACTGTTGACTAAATGAAATACAAAAATTTCGGACTTAATAATAGCCTATGAGCACCATGACTAAACACTCAGCTTCCATATATGTGTTCAACCACAACTCTTATCAAATGACCTGTTCATCCCATCAGAAAATCTACGGTTATAACAAAATTATTACTCAATTACGTAAAGATTGAATGAAATAATGGAAGAAGTTTCAATTTCGTCTAAGTGTTTGTGATCAAAATGTGGCAGGCAGACCTACATTTATACACATAAATAAGTTGCAGATGGCTCAGTGATCAATAATTGTATTATTCTAGAACTGGTTTCTATAATTTGGCTTTTTTCAGAAAGGCTGCATGTTTGATACATGTGATGAAATATCGCTACTAATCAGGATCCTGTTACACAGTAGCTTAGAGTTACACAGTACCTCACAATAAGTTTATTTTGATTGGGAAATCAATTTTAGGGCAATCATTGCATTTGGTGTTTCTAACGCGATCCAGGTATCTGATGTTTTTAATTTCTTTCAGCGTTTTATATTATTGGCTCAAGTGCCGGCTCAAAGTTTATTGAAGTTGGCGAATATGAAGTAGAAACTGCTAGACATAATTAAATGTTCAAAAATAAAATTAGTCTCGACAGAGAATTGTAAACAATGAAATTGTAGCGTCAAATTGTAGCCTATTTGAGGTACTCCATATTACTTTGCAGTATTTAGGTTTAAGTTCTGTCGTTTTGTCTTCTAAATCATGTTAACCTTCTAATGTACAGAAAAACACCGACTGAAATTATAGATAGGGTTTCATATTTGTGCAGATTGGCTTATAGTTATAAATAAATAACTTTACTGATTTTGACTGAGTTTATTTTACTTTTCCTCCTTCTAAATCCGTTGCGTTTTAAGAAGATCCATTTTTTGGCGCTTGTCTGATTTATTTTGTCAGCTTACATTTTTATCTTTAATGCTTAGGTTATTTTCATTTCTTGCTCTAGTGGCGCTAGAGTTATAGCTTCATTTAAATATTTAATGAAATAATGTGATAATGTTAAATCACTTTTTCTAACATTTGTTGACCTCCGGGGAGATTAAAAGAGCATGCAATTTTTGCTTCGGAAGATGGCACTATTTCTTAGCTATTGGATGAATGTGGTGCGTTTTGAAAAACAGTTCACGCTTGATTTTATGTGTTCACTATTATCAAAAAATATTGTCAACAACTACAGGTTGGTATAGTATATTTCGCCGCTTAATTTGTTAAGTTTATTAAATATCATCAATGAGCATCCATTCCCAAGTCTAGCTGGTGATAAAAACTATAGATAGCAACAATTTGGAATAATTTTCATTGAACGAATTCAACCAATTATTTTCACGAATTCTGCACAATTCTTGGTTAGTCGTTTGAACTTGAGTGGAAATGCCAACGATGAGGTCCGCTATTCAATACAGTTATGGGCCGTAGACATACTGACGTGGAGGTCCGAGCTCATAGTTTGCACAAATTTTCTACCGCGCTGTTCAGTCTGGTACAGATCTCAATTTGGTCTGGCCCTGAGCAAATTTTGATCTGTTCAGTACTGCGCATATACTAAACTCAGTCTTTTCCCGTCTTGTCCATATCCCAGTTTCACTTAGAGTTTAGTATTTTGTCTGACAGAGTTTAGTATTTTGTCTGACGCATACATGTTTTTTTTGGTCAGGCTAAGAACAAAACAATTAAGTATCTATACTTTATGGCTATTTTTTCAATTTCTGTACCAAAAGAATAAAATTTTGTATAGTAAAACATTTAAATTAGCTTCAGACAGAACTTTTAGGGACAAATCACATAAGTTGCGTGATTAAATAGAAAAACGTTAATTCTGTTTGGAAATCGCTGAAAACCCATCACACGGAAACGTCCAAGATGAAAGCCATCTGTGACACACTATCTCTGTCGACTAAAAGTTAGATGATATCTGTTTCTGTGCTACCTTGCCGTTATATAATTGTGTTGGTATTTAAAATCGCAGCTAATTTCAACTCAAATTTATATTAACAAATTTTGTAGATTTCAAGAGCAAACACTTTTTTCTCTGCGGTTGAAAGCTATGCGTGACAAGGCTGTTGTGCTCTTTGTTGGACATTTTCTAGTATAGCCATCAATAGCGTTTTGAGGCGTTCTTT
Source organism: Convolutriloba macropyga (assembly GCF_964194025.1). NCBI lineage: Eukaryota > Metazoa > Xenacoelomorpha > Acoela > Convolutidae > Convolutriloba > Convolutriloba macropyga. The sequence continues at coordinate 50,030,901 of NC_134471.1, forward strand.
CCTGCCATTGCATTATGAGTTTATTGGACAACTTTGCATCAAACTGTAAACTAGATTTCTATTTTATCAGGTCTCCTCAGCTCATCTATTGCCGATAAAATTATTGTCTTCTATTCCAAGAAAAAAAAACAATATGCTTCAATATTGCAATAAAGGACAAATATTTTTTCGTTTGTGTGATTGAAAAACTTTGATTTTTTGTCAGTACAATTTGATTGCAATGTTAAAAAGGAGGATTGGTAATTTGACTTTGCAAATAATATTTTTTTTGGTCAGGCTAAGAACAAAATAATTAAGTATCTACACTTTGTGGCTATTTTTTCAATTTCTGTACAAAAAGAATAAAATTTTGTATAGTAAAACATTTAAATTAGGTTCAGACAGAACTTTCAGGGACAAATCACATAAGTTGCGTGATTAAATAGAAAAACGTTAATTCTGTTGGGAAATCACTGAAAACCCATCACGCGGAAACGTCCAAGATGAAAGCCATCTGTGACAGACTTTCTTTATCGACTAAAAGTTAGATGATATCTTTTTCTGTGCTACCTTGCCGTTATATAATTGTGTTGGTATTTAAAATCGCAGCTAATTTCAACTGAAATTTATATCAACAAATATTGTAGATTTCAAGAGCAAAATTTTTTTTCTCTGCGGTTGAAACCTATGCGTGACAAGGCTGTTGTGCTCTTTGTCTGTCATTTTCTAGTATAGCCATCAATAGCGTTTTGAGGCGTTCTTTCCTGCCATTGCATTATGAGTTTATTGGACAACTTTGCATCAAACTGTAAACTAGATTTATATTTTATCAGGTCTCCTTAGTTGATCTATTGCCGATAAAATTATTGCCTTCTACTCGAAGAAAAATACCATATGCTTCAATATTGCAAAAAAGGACAAATCTTTTTTAGTTTGTATGATTGAAAAACTTTGATTTTTTGTCAGTATAATTTTATTGCAATGTTAAAAAGAGGATTGGTAATTTGACTTTGCAAATAATATTGGACCTCGCTCATTCACAATCTTGGCTTAATTGGTAGCAAATGAAATAGAGGTAGAAAACTTTTAATTTAATACAGAGTACGGTATTTTTAGGGATACTTGAGGGATTCTCAATTATGAACGAGGTACACACAGAATAGGTTATTTTTTTTCACTAGCTTCGACAAAAACTAAATTAGGTAAATCTTTTGAATAGAGAAAAATTCTAGCTTACACAATTCCTCAATCAGAGAAAGAATAATTTTATCAAGTAAACGACTAATTTTACTAAACCAAGTATGAGATTCTAATTCCTAATTCTCTCAGACTCCAGCCAAAATTAATCAATGAATGGAGTACTAGTTTAATTTTGGTAGGAGTGAATTTAGAATGTCACGAAGGCAACTGAACCTATATAGGCAAATATAAATGAAGAGAGTAGAAAAAACTAAAATAACTGGTTTTCGAAAACTAGTGTTGTTAAAATTGTTGAATCGCAAATACAGTATGTTGATTAAATGCCGATTATTTTCTTTCTCAGAATAAATATATCAGAACTCTGAAACAACAGGAAGATGACTACTGCAAAACACAAAGAATTTTTGAAAATTATTGTTGTCAAAGTTAAAAGTACGCATAAGCAAATATGGAGATCATTTACAAAATCATGCTATTCATTATTCAACTGCAGCTAACATCTTTTTTCGCGTCCGATTAGTCATCAAATCAACATCGAAGGAAATGAAAAACAACAAAAGAAGCAAATTTTGCCAAAAAACAAATTGTAAATGGCAAGATTATTTAGGCAAAATTAAATGTTTGGATAGTTGACAATGTTAGCTATCAACTGAGCAAACTAAGCAAATAATTTATGGTTCCTTTGAAAACAGTGGGTCCTGTAAGGAATGCGACTAAACGATAAGACTCCATAAATAACAGCAATTGAAGCCAAGACTCAAAATGTTTTGAAGAATCAAAGAGTCAAAACCATTGGCTAAGAAAAAAAAGATGAAATACGTTATCATAAAAACAAGCGCCTTCGTTACCATTTCAAATGAAACTTCAGCGGATGAGACCATATGATAGCACAAAAAATCACAAAGCACGCACTGATAACCGTTTCAATGTCAAAAAATCAATATTGGCCTATTAATCGTTTCAATATCATATAAGCATTATTAGAATATATGTCAACCCTAAGAGATTTTTTTTTCAATACAATTTGTCATGCAATGTTAAAAAGGAGGATTGCTAACTGGATTTTGCATTTTTTTTGATCGCGCTCAATCATCCACAATCTTGGCTCAATTGGTAGCAAATGAAATAGTGATAGAAAACTTTAATACAAAACGGGATTTTGAGGTACGGGATTTGAGGTACGGGATTTGAGTACGGGATTTTGAGGTATACTTGAGGGATTTTCAAATATGGACGACGTGCACACAAGCTACGTTATTATTTTTTTCACTAGCTTCGACAAAAACTAAATTAAGTAAAACATTTGGATAGAGAAAAATTCTAGCTTACACGATTCCTCAATCAGAGAAAGAATATTATTATCAATAAACGACTAATTTTACCAAACAAAGTATGAAATTCTAATTGCTAATTCTCTCAGACTCCAAAAAAGAAACTAGTTAATGAATGGAGCACTATATTGCTTGTGGTAAGAGCGAATTTAGATTGTCACGAAGGAAAATGAACCTATATAGGCAAATATAAACGAAGAAATTATGAAAAACTAAAATAACTGCTTTTCGAAAACTAGTGTAGTTTAAATTGTTGAATCGCAAATACAGTTTGTTGATGAAATGCCGATTATTTTTTTCTTAGAATAAATATATCAGAACTCTGAAACAAAAGGAAAAGGACTACTGCATAACACAAAGAATTTTTGAAATTTATTGCTGTCAAAGTTAAAGGTAGGCATAAGCATACATGGAGATCGTGTACAATATCTTGCCATTCATTATTCAACTGCAGGTGGCTTTTTTTCGTAGCCGATTGGTCATCAAGTCAACATCAAAGCAAATGAAAAACAACAAAAGAAGCAAATTTCACAAAATAACAAATTGTAAATAAATGGCAGGATTATTTAGGCAAAATTAAATGTTTGGATAGTTGACAACGTTAGCTATCAACTGAGCATACTAAGCAAAAACTTTATGGTTCCTTTGAAGACAGTGGGTCCTGTAAGGAGTGCGACTAAACGATAAGACTCCATAAACAACTGCAATTGAAGCCAAAACTCAAAATGTTTTGAAGAATGAAAGAGTCAAAACCATTGGCTAAGAAAAAAAGATGAAATACGTTCTCATAAAAACAAGCGCCTTCGTTACCATTTCAAATGAAACTTCAGCGGATGAGACCAAATGAAAGCACAAAAATCACCAATAACGCACTGATAACCGCTTCAATGTCAAAAAAATAAAAATCCGCCTAATAATCATTTCAATATCATATAAGCGTCATTAGAATACATATGTCAATCCTAAAAGAATTGTGAGCAGAAAAACAGAATAAAACACCAAAAGCAGAAATTATATAGCCGCCCCTGAAAAAAATCTCAAAAACTTGTTCGAAGGCGAATTTCAATCTTGCTTCACTTCAGTTGGAGCTTGAAATTTAACGCTTTAGATTTACTTGCTCCTTTCACTGCTCTGGTGTCGTTTAATCATCTTTTCAAACTTAACGTCTGATAAACATTAAAAAGTCCAAAAAACATGCACAGATCTGAGAAACGAGAATAGATTTTTGGATTGTAGAAAGCCTGCACAAACTCAAAAATAACCTCCCTATTGCTTTGGAATTAATAAAATTACATAAATGTTCCAGACAATATTCGAAGCATTTTAATTGTTCCGAACCCACTTCTGGGGGGAGGAACTATATACTCAAATGGGTTTTTTTTGTTCCGTGAATTTTGGCCGACCGATATATTCATCGTAGAGAAATGTGCGTGGTATCATTAAAAAGCTCGTCCAGCGTAGAAATCGAAATTAAAAAGATTTTTTTGAATTTCGTTTTTTTCGAGGAGTTATCGAGGTTTAAAGTTTCATGTGAACACTGGATATTTGGTTCACTTTTGTTCACTTTTACCGTAGTTTTCGTCCGAATTAACGTTTTTTTCTACGAAAAATTTAATTCAAAACTAGATTTCACGCCAAAAAGTAAATCAATTTTAGGTTTTTAACAGACGAAAAGAGATAATAAAGACTAGTTCTAATCTTAGAGGGAAGTTTAATATATATATAAAGAATTCGAATTAGGTTTGGGAGCTCTTTTTTTTAAGAAAATTTTGCAATTTTTTTGTTTTTTCAAGTCACCTAGAGACTACTAGTCACTTTTAATATCGAAGTTCCGGTAATGACAAACCTCTTTTACGATCAAATGAAGCCCAAAGAACAAAAAATTTGTTTCGAAGGGATCGCTCATGTAGGGACTCGTATCTCAAATTTCGTAATTTCAAATGAAATTTTGATTTATTTTCTGAGGTTTTACTAAAGTTTTATAATCCTATGGCATAAACTTGTTGACTAAACGTGTAATAGATTTGCTAATGAGCATTAAGTGAACCTATCTTGTGCTGTGAGTGGACAGCTAATGGCTGTTAAGACTTTGAAAACAAATTTTCGAAAGTTTTTTAAAATTAGTAAATCATAAACTTATTTTTGTGAACTGTAAGTTCGTCTCAGTAAAAACAGGATCGAACTCCTTCATATCACTGCAACATAAGTTATTCTCATTGGCGGCTTTATCAAATAACTATTGGTTATACGTCTTCAATGCCACAAGATTTCAAATTTTTTAAAAAATTTTTTGGACATTTCGTTTTATTGGTTCATTTTGAAATCTTATCACGTCATCCTAATATTGATGGCTACATCTTTTTTTAGTGAAGACGTCCAAAGGATCATGGATAAAACTTTCTGGGAAAAAATATGGTTTAAATGGCTTCAACGCTTTCTTCACCTATTTATCTAAAGAAATTTTGGTTTTTGCCTGTATTTGTTGTTTTTTTTTCATAGTCATAAGACATATTGTGATGTCTTATTGATTACCTAGGCATCATATACATCCTTGTATTCACATCGTGGCATACTTGAGCGTATTCATTGAATTCCTATGAAAGCTTTTGAGTTTAATGGCTGTTAAGACTTTAAAAATATTTTTTTAATTTTTTTTAACATAAATCAATCTTAAGGTTATTTTCGTGGATTGTAAGTCAGTCTCGGTAATGACAGAACCGCTTTTTTTCTACATCAGCAACAATTTATCTAGTTAACGGTTTTGTCTTCTAACTATTGGTTTTTTTGACTTCGGTGCACGAGTTTTCATAATTTTTATAATTTTCGGATATTTTTTTAATTATTTTTGGTTCGTGGAGACGTTCAATGGATCGTTGAAAAAGTTTTCAGAGAAAAAAGCTAATGGTTTAAATAGCTTCGACACTTTCTTCTCTCAATTTTCTACCGAACTTTTGGATTTTGCCTGTTTTTGTTGTTATTTTCATAGTCAATGACTTGTTGTAATGTCTTATTGATAAATTTTGAATGACAAACATCTTAGTCGTCACATCATCTAGGCAGAATTTAGCTTTTTAAATGCCTTCCGTTGAAAGATGTAGAATTTTTTGACTTTGATACTATGGGTTTTCTCAAAAATTTCGTGGTTTTGATGTATTTTTCTTTGCCATACGACTTATTGTGATGAGTTATTGATGTCACATGAATGAAACCTATGATTGCTATTTCATCGAGGCGGAATTTAGTGTGTTTAATTAACTTAAGATGTAGCATTTTTTTTTTAATTCAAACATCTATTTTTGTTATCTCTTCATTTGGTTGACAATTAAGTCAAAAATGTAGATGAGCTCGGGTCGGAACATCATGTGCGAACGCACATTAACGAGCCGCCTTGTTATATAGAGAACAGCCCTGAAAATAAACAAAAGACATTAAAAACTGCTGTTCCGAATAGCTAATTAGCATAGGTTTACAAATTAGTTTTCAAAAACTGTTTCTGCACAATTTAGGGCTTTGATTTGTAAATTGTCAGCAATTGCCATTAAAATAATGATTTGGTACTGGTTTTTGTGAGAAAATGTGTAAATTATCCAACAGTTTAGCCAAACTTTTGCAAAAATTTAAATCCAAGAATTTTAACAGCCTTGTACCCACGTAAAAATATGATAGCAATATTTTCATTGACCACATGTTCATCCGTTACTGCAAAATAAAACGAAAATTGAGCTAAATTTTAAAAAATTAACAAAAATGAAAACCTCCCATTTTTCACCAAAAATTTCAGACCCCGGTAATGCTTCGATCGAAAAACAATTAAATTTGTAAAGTTCTATACTTAAATTTACGCTTTACGGGATTTCTAACGATACCACTTAGAACTTTGTAATAAAATTATTGAAAGGCCAAAATCGACTGAACACAAAGACTAAACCCAGCTGAGCATATGGATTCTCATTGGAGTCGGAACAATTGTACTTTTATATGCTTATGCTCTATGAGTGTTTTTCATTTTTTGTCTCCCTTGGGAGAATAGATTTATCCAAACAGATTCAAAAACTGGCAAAAAAATGAGAAACAAGTTTTGCTCAGTAGCGAATGATTTTGTCTACACAATTTGTTCAGATTAGAAAAATTTCTAGCGAGGAAACCGATTTTGCCGTTCATAAAATATTTGTAGTGCAAACTTTTTTCGCTATATGAAAATTCTATTTCCTCAATTTTGAATTAGTTGGTCTGCAATTTGCACTGTTTGATCAATAGCCTGAACACTTCATTTTATTTACAAGAGATACTAATTCTTTTGAGAAAAGATTTTGGTAATGATCGAAGCTTCAAATAATTTCGCAACCGTATATCTTATTTTATTTCGCGAGATTTTCATCTGTGACCAAATTCAGTGACGGGATTTAGGAATTAAACCCCCACAAAAACCCTCACTAAATTTTAGAAAGGAAACAAAATTACACGCAAATAATTCACTGTTTTAAGATTGAATTTCTTTCGTGATAAATAGTTTGGTTGTGGCGTTTCAAATCAAGTGTGAAAGTTTTGCGAAGACATGGCCATAGTTCGCATGGTTTTGCCAAACGAGCTAAGTTCTCGGCGCTTAAACAGTCGTGTGGGCTTTCTCTGGGTTGTTTTTTTTGCGTGGGGTTTTGCCTATCTAAAATTAGGCAAAGATTATTTTTCGTGGATTTGTTTTCAAAACTGTCAGTCACGACAACAAAATTCTCAACAACCAACATTTTTAGATCACAAACTTCATGAAATGATCAAGTTTTATGGTTGTTTCAAATGTCAAATAATAAAACAATTAAGCATCAACAGCATGTAATTGCCCGCAAAGAGTGATCATTTTCTACGAACTCTTGCAATACTTCGAAAAAGGGCTTGCATGTTTAGAACGTAAAAGATTTTGCGCACTGTTCAGACGTGAACAGATCTAGATGACCCTAAAAGTTTGTAGATACTGATCCCATAACTTAACAAAAGGTATAATGTTCCGAAGCTGCTCAACCACGTTTTTGACTAAATTGTCCACCAAATGAGGACTCACTTGCTGTTCGAAAATAATTGTTTTATCTATTTAAAAACTATACAAATGGAAACATAACTGATTAGAGGGCCGATGATAACTGCCATTTAGGAGCTTAAGAGAAAAGTGTCTACCGATTTTTTTTGAAAAAAAAAAACATAAGAAAAAAAGTCAAAATAGCATCGGATAAAAACTAGCTAAACCCAACGAATTGCAAATCGATTGCGGCTCCATTCGACGGCAATTACGTGATGTGCAACTGTTCATTAATATGTAAAAAATATGGCGATCGGACAAGACAGCAAAAGAGACCCTGAAAAATTGAAAAATGTCGAAAAAAAATAAGTGAAGAAAGTATTAAAACTCGTAGTTTCAACGCCAAAATAACATTATTTAATTTAAAAAGACAGTGATTAAAACTACAGTATAATTCAATTTTTAAAGAATGCCTTCTCTTTTTCAATGTTTTAATGAGTCTACGCTAAAAGGTAGCGGAAAAAAGATTGAAAAAATTTTCAACAAATCTCAAAAATAATTATTTTTTTGAAATCAATTTTCTCGAAACCTTGGGACCTCTGCCGTTAATGTGGTTATCGGAAAAGGTTATCTCAACGGTTGAACAAAAAAAAACAAAATTATTATGAATTCTACTGTATCAAGGCCAGAAAACTTCATTATTTAATAAAATAACAATTAAATCTACATTAGAGTTCATTTGAAATAGAATGCATTCTCTCTCTTCATTGAAACTACGCTAAAAAAATACAGAAATAAAATTGATTGCGCAAATGTCAAATAGCTTTTGTAGGACAATACTTTTAAAAATTTAAATTACTGCATCGGTAATCTTTCAACTAAAAATGGCAAATAGTTTTAATTGCAACTGCTTTGTAAGCAAATTGTGTTTGTGTCTTCAGTAAAACTATATGAAAAGACTACAAATTAACACTAAATACAGACAGAATTCAAACTTGCACGAACAATTTCATACAAATAGCGTGGCAGCCAAAAAACTTACAATTTTTGCTGCAATTGTTGTATATATATACACATATATATGTATATATATATATATATATATATATATATATATATATATATATATAAAATATATATAGATATATATGTATATATATATATATATAATATATATATATATATATATATATATATATATAATTGACAACCCTCCGCCAAAGATACAAGCGTTATGTATCAAATGAAAGCTTCAGATAGCTTCTGTAATAGCTCCCTTTTTACCGAACTAGACATTTGAGTAATTAAACTCAGTGAAAAGATTAAAAGGAAGAAAATCACACTAAAATTTTACAACTACATTTTGTCGGAGCTCTAAAAAACCGTGAGTTTTATATATAAAGCGCAATATTGTTTCCTTGGACCTTGTGGGCGCAAGAAGCGAACTCTTATTAATTGAACCCTCATTTGAAAAAAAAATAGTTTCTCGAAATTTAGAGGAAACAAATGCAAAAATTATTTCTTAAAGGCAGACCTGAAATTCAAGTCGAAACCCTTTTTCTTGCAAAACTGAACAATGAGACCCAATCTGGCATTGCTATCACTGCTTGGCAATTGTACACGCAGTTCTTCTAAAAATTTGCTGAATAGAATTTTTGGCGTGCGAAAATCTTAATATATCAAAAAAGAACCATTTGTTTTTTTGTAAATATCGGTTTATATAAGCAAGGGAGAAATGGTAGTTCAAGAAAAAAAATCTGAGGTACCGGATTAACAATTAGAAAAAATCTGAGTAAATATCGACTTGCCAGCAGGTGTTATGCCTGCATCTGGTCAAATTCGGCAATGTGGGTCAAAAAGGTGTATTTGAAGCTTTTTTTAAGGGAAAAAAGAAAAAAAAGGTAAAATTACAAAAAATTTGCTGAAAATCTTGCAAAAACAATGGGTTCAAACAATCCATCAACTCTCTTCTATCTGTAAACGTAAAACCAATTGGATTATTGTTAACATTTTAAGCACAATTTAGAAAAAATGATCAAAATTCAAGCAAAATTTATGAAAAAAGTGAACAAAACAACAGAAGTTAGGCGGACTTTCACAATTCTTTTTACCTTCCTAACTCTTTTGAAAAAACAAAATTAAAAATATCTTTTTAATTTCAAATTCTAGGCTTGACACGCTTTCTAATGATACCACTCACAATCCTGTTCGATCAATATATTGATCGGTCGGCAAAAATTGACGGAACAAAAAAAACTCATTTGAGTATACACTTCCTCCCCCACTAAAGTGGGTCGGAACAATCATATATGCACTTTGTGGAGTTTCGTTACCGTATTCAAAAGATTGAAACAGCGTTTTTGCGAAAAAAAGCTTAGTACCCAAAGCTAAAGATTTATGGTTTTTCTATGAGTGTTTTTTCTGAGTCTACAGAATTATGAGTCTTTGAAATAAAACCTAAGACAACATTTGTCTTCCTTGAATTCATGACAAACTTGTTCATGCATTTTTCTTAGCACTTTTCTAGCTTTTTAGACTGCTTTTTCCTATCATTAAAACAGCCTTAATGGCCATTTTGTCGAGACAGTTAATCAATTTATAAGTAATGAGAGCTTGTTGTTTATTAAAACAGAACCCGTAACATACTTTATGTGGTTTGTGACTATACAAAATTGTTGTATATATATATATATATATATATATATATATATATAATTGACGACCCTCCTCCAAGGATGCAAGCATTATGTATCAAATGAAAGCATTAGATAGCTTCTGTAATAGATCCCTTTTTACCGAACTAGACATTTGAATAATAAGACTCAGTGAAAAGATTAAAAGAAGAAAATCACACTCTAGCAAATCCCAAGAATTTATTAAACTTTTACAAATACAATTTGTCGGAGCTCTAAATAACCGTGAGTTTTATTTATAAAGCCCAATATTGTTTCCTTGGACCTTGTTGGAGCAAGAAGCGAACTCTTATTAATTGAACCCTCATGTGAAAAAAAATAGTTTCTCGAAATTTAGAGGAAACAAATGCAAAAAGTATTTCTAAAAGGCAGACCTGAAATTCAAGCCGAAACGATTTTTCTTGCGAAACTCAACAATGAGACTCAATCTGGCATTGCTATCACTGCTTGGCAATTTTACAAGCAGTTCTTCTAAAAATTTCCTGAATAGACTTTTTGGCGTACGAAAATCTGAATATATCAAAAAAGAACCATTTGTTTTTTTGTAAATATCGGTTTATATAAGCAAGAGAGAAATGGTAGTTCAAGAAAAAAATTCTGAGGTACCGGATTAACAATTAGAAAAAATCTGAGTAAATAACGATTTTGCCAGCAGGTGTTATGCCTGCATCTGGTCAAATTGGGCAATGTGGGTCAAAAAGGTGTATTTGAAGCTTTTTTTAATGGAAAAAAGAAAAAAAAAGGTGAAATTACAAAAAATTTGCTAAAAATCTTGCAAAAACAATGGGTTCAAACAATCCATCAACTCTCTTCTATCTGTAAACGTAAAACCAATTGGATTATTGTTAACATTTTAAGCACATTTTAGAAAAAATGATCAAAATTCAAGCAAAATTTATGAAAAAAGTGAACAAAACAACAGAAGTTAGGCGGACTTTCACAATTCTTTTTACCTTCCTAACTCTTTGGAAAAAGCGAAATTCAAAATATCTTTTTAATTTCAAATTCTAGGCTTGACACGCTTTCTAATGATACCACTCACAATCCTGTTCGATCAATATATCGATCGGTCGGCGAAAATCGACTGAACAAAAAAACTCATTTGAGTATAAAATTCCTCCCCAACTAAAGTGGGTCAGAACAATCACATATGCACTTTGTGAAATTTCGTTACCATATTCAAAAGCTTGAAACAGCGTTTTTGCGAAAAAATGCTTTGTACTCAGTGCTAAAGATTTATGGTTTTTCTATGAGTCTTTTTTTCTGAGTCTAAAGAATTATGAGTCTTTGAAATGAAACCTAAGACAACATTTGTCTTCCTTGAATTCATGACAAATTTGTTCATGCATTTTTCTTAGCACTTTTCTAGCTTTTTAGACCGCTTTTTCCTATCATTAAAAAAGCATTAATGGCCATTTTGTCAAGACAATTAATCAATTTAAAAGTAATGAGAGCTTGTCATTTATTAAAACAGAACCCGTAACATATTTTATATGGTTCGTGACTGAATGGTACCACGCAAATGAACATAAAAAATAATGAAAATGGTACTATCCAAAATGTTCTTAATCACTTTCCCTATAAGATAAGATATATCATAATCTTTACTTGGCTGAAAGTTCACTAACCGTTGCAAACAAATCCCAGAACCCGAATTCGCTCGCTTTCCCAAACTTGCTGTCAGCTGTTAATCAAAAGCCTGGAACCCTACCTGGACGGCTCAGTGTGAACAAATAAATTTGTCAGTACCCATTTCAAACTTTTCCTTTCCTAGCGGGAAAACTCACCCACGTCGTGTGTTTTGTGTTTACTCGCTGAGATCAAAAGAAATTGATAAGTCAGGTTATGATTTAGAACAAAGTTTTGACCAGCTTAAATTCCATTTATTGTCTAAATTTGACCACAATAAAACTAGCCCACAAAACTTTTAAAAGCATATTTCCACCAACTTTTGAAAAAACAAAATTAAAAATATCTTTTTAATTTCAAATTCTAGGCTTGACACGCTTTCTAATGATACCACTCACAATCCTGTTCGATCAATATATTGATCGGTCGGCAAAAATTGACGGAACAAAAAAAACTCATTTGAGTATACACTTCCTCCCCCACTAAAGTGGGTCGGAACAATCATATATGCACTTTGTGGAGTTTCGTTACCGTATTCAAAAGATTGAAACAGCGTTTTTGCGAAAAAAAGCTTAGTACCCAAAGCTAAAGATTTATGGTTTTTCTATGAGTGTTTTTTCTGAGTCTACAGAATTATGAGTCTTTGAAATAAAACCTAAGACAACATTTGTCTTCCTTGAATTCATGACAAACTTGTTCATGCATTTTTCTTAGCACTTTTCTAGCTTTTTAGACTGCTTTTTCCTATCATTAAAACAGCCTTAATGGCCATTTTGTCGAGACAGTTAATCAATTTATAAGTAATGAGAGCTTGTTGTTTATTAAAACAGAACCCGTAACATACTTTATGTGGTTTGTGACTATACAAAATTGTTGTATATATATATATATATATATATATATATATATATATATATATATATATATATATATATATATATATATATATATAATTGACGACCCTCCTCCAAGGATGCAAGCATTATGTATCAAATGAAAGCATTAGATAGCTTCTGTAATAGATCCCTTTTTACCGAACTAGACATTTGAATAATAAGACTCAGTGAAAAGATTAAAAGAAGAAAATCACACTCTAGCAAATCCCAAGAATTTATTAAACTTTTACAAATACAATTTGTCGGAGCTCTAAATAACCGTGAGTTTTATTTATAAAGCCCAATATTGTTTCCTTGGACCTTGTTGGAGCAAGAAGCGAACTCTTATTAATTGAACCCTCATGTGAAAAAAAATAGTTTCTCGAAATTTAGAGGAAACAAATGCAAAAAGTATTTCTAAAAGGCAGACCTGAAATTCAAGCCGAAACGATTTTTCTTGCGAAACTCAACAATGAGACTCAATCTGGCATTGCTATCACTGCTTGGCAATTTTACAAGCAGTTCTTCTAAAATTTTCCTGAATAGACTTTTTGGCGTACGAAAATCTGAATATATCAAAAAAGAACCATTTGTTTTTTTGTAAATATCGGTTTATATAAGCAAGAGAGAAATGGTAGTTCAAGAAAAAAATTCTGAGGTACCGGATTAACAATTAGAAAAAATCTGAGTAAATAACGATTTTGCCAGCAGGTGTTATGCCTGCATCTGGTCAAATTGGGCAATGTGGGTCAAAAAGGTGTATTTGAAGCTTTTTTTAATGGAAAAAAGAAAAAAAAAGGTGAAATTACAAAAAATTTGCTAAAAATCTTGCAAAAACAATGGGTTCAAACAATCCATCAACTCTCTTCTATCTGTAAACGTAAAACCAATTGGATTATTGTTAACATTTTAAGCACATTTTAGAAAAAATGATCAAAATTCAAGCAAAATTTATGAAAAAAGTGAACAAAACAACAGAAGTTAGGCGGACTTTCACAATTCTTTTTACCTTCCTAACTCTTTGGAAAAAGCGAAATTCAAAATATCTTTTTAATTTCAAATTCTAGGCTTGACACGCTTTCTAATGATACCACTCACAATCCTGTTCGATCAATATATCGATCGGTCGGCGAAAATCGACTGAACAAAAAAACTCATTTGAGTATAAAATTCCTCCCCAACTAAAGTGGGTCAGAACAATCACATATGCACTTTGTGAAATTTCGTTACCATATTCAAAAGCTTGAAACAGCGTTTTTGCGAAAAAATGCTTTGTACTCAGTGCTAAAGATTTATGGTTTTTCTATGAGTCTTTTTTTCTGAGTCTAAAGAATTATGAGTCTTTGAAATGAAACCTAAGACAACATTTGTCTTCCTTGAATTCATGACAAATTTGTTCATGCATTTTTCTTAGCACTTTTCTAGCTTTTTAGACCGCTTTTTCCTATCATTAAAAAAGCATTAATGGCCATTTTGTCAAGACAATTAATCAATTTAAAAGTAATGAGAGCTTGTCATTTATTAAAACAGAACCCGTAACATATTTTATATGGTTCGTGACTGAATGGTACCACGCAAATGAACATAAAAAATAATGAAAATGGTACTATCCAAAATGTTCTTAATCACTTTCCCTATAAGATAAGATATATCATAATCTTTACTTGGCTGAAAGTTCACTAACCGTTGCAAACAAATCCCAGAACCCGAATTCGCTCCCTTTCCCAAACTTGCTGTCAGCTGTTAATCAAAAGCCTGGAACCCTACCTGGACGGCTCAGTGTGAACAAATAAATTTGTCAGTACCCATTTCAAACTTTTCCTTTCCTAGCGGGAAAACTCACCCACGTCGTGTGTTTTGTGTTTACTCGCTGAGATCAAAAGAAATTGATAAGTCAGGTTATGATTTAGAACAAAGTTTTGACCAGCTTAAATTCCATTTATTGTCTAAATTTGACCACAATAAAACTAGCCCACAAAACTTTTAAAAGCATATTTCCACCAACTTTTCAGTTCAATCTGACTTTTATTGAATTGGCTATATATTAGATCACTGTGAACTGAAATACGGTCTGTTAATTTTTGAAAGGCTCACCTCGACAGTTTGCAATTTGTTCAACAGGTAATAAACTTTTCAATCATAAATTCCATGATAAGTTACTGCTTGTTGTTTTGGACCTCGTAACTCGTAAGTTATGTTTTTACTGCTCATTTTACGGTAATTTATGCGGTGATTTTAGAGATATATGCGCTTGTCTGTTTGATCAAAGTTTTCACACTAACGCAAAAATGACTCTTAATGTTTGGATGGATTTTCAAGCTCTAAATAGATTTTTTAAAAATGATAAAATGATTAATCGAAAAATTTGGTGGAATATTCAAGAGCTCAACTACTCCTGATTCAAACCGACAATTAATCCCTGCTTGATTAATACAGTGCCTTAATCGGTTATGGTTATTTGAAAGTCACTTAGTTTGCCTGCGCTTTTCCAGTTTATTAGTCTTCAAAACTGCTAACAGTGTTTTGGTTCTGTTTCATTTGCAGATATTTAATCTGCAGAAACATTTTTTAGAAGTAAAGTTTTAAAGCCAGCCAGAGGAATTATCAGAAAGTGAACAATGTTGCAACTTTTTCATTGAATCGGAAATACTGAATGTATAGATATTATATGACATTCTTTATTTCTTTATATGAAATCATGACTGTTACTGGTTTGATTTGCAAAAGATTATCTTATATTATATATTATCTTCCGAGTAGGAAGATAATTTAATGAGTTTTACCTCATATTCAAAATTCAATCTAAATTGCATTTTTACTTAGACAATTCGAACATTAGGAACTTGCCACAGACTATTATTAAGTTGAAAACTATCTCAAAGAGATTTAAAGATTTGGTAACAGTACGGGATTTTATTTTATTATTGGATTCATTGGGAACAAAAGGTGTTGATAGCGGAGCATGCAAGCGCCTTTACATTTGCGGAAACGTAGTTCATTGTTGGATAAAGATGATTGTGCTGACAATGAGATTAATACAATATAATATTCTAAAAGTGATTTGGTATTACAAAAATCATGATGGCGTTCCAGTTTATGACAAAACTATCATAACCGTGTTCCTGAATATAGGGCATTTCCGAATGGGATATTTGGCTTAAATTCACAAATCATTTTTTTCATTATGTATCTTTTATCTCTAGAACGTTGCCAAAATTAAAATGTTAAGATACTGAAACTTCTTTTTCAAGTTAACTACTTCTTTATCTCAGTTTTTTTTTGCTGAGAACCAATGTTAGATAAGTTTTATATAAGTTAACGTTATGGTTCCCAAGAAATAAATTTTGCACAGCACATTAGAAAATCATTGAAATTAACGAAAAAACAACTAAATCTTTTGCAAATCAAACCAGTAACAGTCATGATTTCATATCAAGAAATAAAGAATGTCATTTTTTCCTTGAAAGGAAAACAATTAAATTATTTCTGGATAAACAAAGTTTTGGCCTGTCATTCAAACAAAGAAAAAATAGCAAGGTTACCAATTTGTCTTCGAACAAATTTTTGCCTTTTACAGTATGATTGACGCTTTGAGAAGAAAGATAAACAAAAAACATCAAAGCAAGTTTGGAGATCGTGGAATAAGTTCGTGTCCATAAGAATTACATTATCGTTATTTCTGAACAAAAAAACGGCACTGCTCAAGGGTGCTGAACTTTTTCTATGAATGTTAGCTGAGAAAAATTCCCCAGTTTCTTGTTGTTTTTAATAACAGTTTTAAATCTAAATGCTTCTTCTAAGTGAATCATAGCAAAAGCTGCAATTTTGCACTTTTTTATTTTTAGATTGTTTTTATAACATTTTTAATATGATGTATCAATTTTTCTGAGCGGATTTTTTTTTCTGATTTATCTAATAGCTTTTCAGTTGTCCTACTATTAAATAATCGTATTTCGTATTAATCAATTTCTTTCAATCTGTAGTTTTTTTTTTTCAAATTAGTTGTGATTTACTCAAATATGGATGTCCAAGTGCCTGGTTTGTTTCTAAATGCGTCAATTCAGAAACATATTCGTATAGACTACAATATGTAAGTTCTGTGATCCAAAAGAATATTTTTAACATGAAAATCTGTCAGAGGTCTTGAATGCCAGAATCATAAAAAATCGTTTTTTTTTTAATCAGGCTTTATTTAGAATAAATTTTTATGGCGTTTTCCTGATACCATCTTTTTTTATAAACTAATTCTTTTGAAAACTTTTATACTTTTTCGATAAATCTGATAAAAGACTAACTTTCACGCACTAAAATTTTTTCACTGATATTTTGAGAACACAAAATTTGACTGAAGGCAGATTTTATTGCTTAAAAATTATGTTTAAACTAAGGGTTGATAATAGCCGTTTTAGTCAGAAGAAAATCGGGTAGCCCGATAGACATTGTGAGGCCGCTTTTGAGATTTGTTTTCTAAAAAGTTTTGCCCTTTACAGTATGATTGACGCTTTGAGAACAAAAAAAACAAGACCTTGATAGGTCTTGAAACAAAAGACCTTGACAAAAGACTTTGAGCACAAAAAAACAAAAGACCAATATAAGCGGTTAAGCGGTTGGCGTTTGGATCCGAAATTTTACAGTCTGTTTTCATAATATGCACGAGCTAAAATCTGGATCTTATCCCATTTTGTCCTCGACGGATCTTTTCATACGAACTTCTGAGTAGGCACAAGAACTCACAAAATTTTTTTTAGCAAATCATTGTCCGGTTGCTATGTCATATGGTCTGCCTGGGTAAATTTCTGAAAATGGTGTGTCTGTGTATTTTTATTGTCAGAAATTGTATGGAAGCTTATTTTTAAAGGTCATTTTGAACGAAAACTTCAACCCGTATTACACCACAAAACATATAAATTTTGCCTCATATCAAACATTTCGGGACTTTGTGGGAAACAGCGACAGCTATTCATTTAGCATTAAACTGATTTCCCGAATTGCTATAATAATTATTTGAGATTCGAATTAGAAACCAAATTTTCTTAAGGGCTATCATATCTATAAAAGATAATTCACAAACCGTCATGTTGATCTGCAGTTAGTAATGCGACGGTTTTTTGTTCAATTATTTACAAACTGATCTTCCTCTCATTTTTGTCTATTGACACGTTGTTAAGAGCAGTCATGGAAAACAGTGACAAATTTGAGTAAATGTATTCAAGAAAAAAAGTACATCCAAATTCTTTATCAGACACCGAATTTCTTTAACTTATTTTGCACAATTCTGTTTTGCTGAATATCAGCAGCTTTTTCATCTTTAAATGTCTTGTTTGAAGAGCTTCTGTTTAACAAAAGATCAATACGCTTTCAACTAGACAGCCATTCACTGCATTTAGTGAACATTAACCATTTGTTATTGTGAAAAAGGTAGAGGTTGCCAAAGGATAAGCATCCTTTTCCCGTCATACAACAGATACTCTTTTTCCTTAGACCGGAATTCACATCGAACGTCAATCCTTAATTATGCTCAAATATAGAATAATTAAGTCTCAATTTACAACATTACTTCAAAAGAATTGATCCGACACTTTGTTAGCAACTTTGTTAGACAAAAACAGATTTGAAAAACAGTTTCGCCCTATCTGAGAATCATTCTCACAGTAGGCTGACGTCTGCCTTATTTTCAAAGATCAAACCCAATTCAGGGCGAAACAAGAGAAGGCCGTTCCCGTAATCTAAATTTCTCCCGTTATCTTTCCATTTATTTTTCCATAAGCTGATCACACTATGGGATACTAAATCCCACCTTTCCAAATTTTCCCACATTCCAAATACTTGCAGATCATAAAAGTTGACTTAAGCAGATTCAAAAACAACTAAATCACTCGCTACTTGCTTTGAAAGAGGTTCTAAATTGGTAATAATTTACTTACAGTTTATCTAGTGAACTATTTTATCATTTCCTTGTGTTTGAAAATGGGCGGATTAATCAAAACCTGATTAAAGGCACATTTTAGATTTTCTTTTTACGTTCCTTTCCTTTAACAAACACGTTTTTTGAATACGGCCATGCGTCTATTGAGAAAAAATTGCAGAATTTGTATGAATAAATCATAAGAATATATATAGCGTTTAAACGGCCTTTTTTGTTTTTACAGAACCTACCTATTTTTATTTAAGTTATTATAATTTTTCGTGTTGTGCAAAATCTTAGTTTCCACATATATTGATTAGTCTTGAATAAAAATATGTGTCTTTATTGATTCATGGCGTCCAGATTTTCCAGAAAATTGTTGTACACTAGCTGTCGAACATTTGTATATTCTGCATTATTTTGCAACAGATTTATTCCAACCTTGTGTGAATATCTTCAACGATTGAAACGCAGGTAATCAATTTCAGCTTTGCGATTTCAAGCATTACACAACACAGACCAAACAACAGTTTTCAGTACCGCTCAGTGAAAAAACTTGATACTCTTCATTCATATAATTGGAAAACTTATAAATAGCTGATAAATGATGGCGAGATCTTCTGATAATGCGTTGCAAGACAAAATTATTTTACGAAATTCTAAAATGTTAGTGTTTCATGAAATGTCCAGAAAGCCCTGTACGTTCAATCGAAACATAAAAGGATGAGTTGCAGAAAACATTATTTAATGTCAAGTTTATCATAGCAAGAATTTGCAGGACATTGAACAAGAGTAAACAATGGTGGGACCTTTTCGGCTAGCACACCAGCCTTATATAGCCGTTAATTTAGCCGCCCCCAAACCTAAAGTTTTTGCCAGAGCGATATTTGCATTTCATTGAAACAAGAGTGTCTACGTAGATTAATGACATTTTTGGAATAATTTCTTATTGTAGCCGATAACACCAAAAATTATATAATACAGAAATTTTTTATTGATGCTTACTTTATATGCAACAAATTTTTGTTGCAATACGTAATACTTTCAAACTATAGCTGTGCTAGCTTTTAATAAATGCATATTGTTAATGTATGTTTAGGTATAAACTTACTTAGCTTTGACAGTATATGTTTAAACATGTATACCGCCACCAGAGTTTCGGAACATTTTTGCATTTGGTTGTTTTTTCTTGCATTGATTGAAAAGAATTTTAAGGCCAGGTGTGTGTCTACCATAATTATCATTTTATTGTGAACAAACTAACTGCTATTAAGATATTTCTTTGTTACGTTCTGAAGATGTTGCATCAGAATTTACCAATTTATCCACTTATAAGTTACCCACTTATAAAATAAACAAAAAAAGCAAACTAACCCTATTTGGATCTTTTCAACAATTGCCCCCCTTTTGCAAGGGGGGGCTATTCTTGAATAGAATTTAAGCGAGTGATTTATTAACCAATCAGAGACGAGTAATAATTATCCGTGTATGCTCATACTGTGTTAAACTGGATAGAATAAAATGCGCCATGCTAGGGCAATTAGCCGAATTGGAATACAAAGCGAAAAGAATTTTCGACTGGCGGGTCGGTGGGCGCGCTTCGCGCGCGTCGCGGCTTTGCCGCGATAACCGACCCGCGATTTCCGGATTACATCCCACAGTGCGTGAGAGGCATGGCCGTGAACAGCGGTCCGCAATTGCGCTGAAACATTTTTCGGCTATCTAAACTGTAGGCCAACTAATATTGTGGTAAAGTATAGCACAGAAGGGGAGGCGATTCTCTACTAGGTACCAAAGGGGGGGGCAATTGTTGAAAAGATCCCCCTATTTTGCAAAATGAGCTCAATTCAACAAATATGTTCCAATTGACAATTAATGTAACTTAAAATGAAGCGAATACAAATCAAGAAATAAAATAGATGCAATTTATGACCAAGTCAATTATTGCACGAAAATTTAATATATTTAGCAAGATGTGAAAATTAGTTCAAATATAATCGTTATATAAAAACTCCAAAACAATATTATTCAAAATGATGAAAAAAACAAACGATCAGATTTGCTGGACTTTAGCATGAAAATTGAGGAAAAGAACACTCTGAACAGAGTAATAACTACAATTGCCAGTGACGTTTGTGTCAGGTGTGAGAAATTGTTTCCATTGCACTAAAAATGCAAACACAGATGGAACATTTATTGAAAAAAAGAGCATGTGATTTTGATTTGTTCGAAAAAGTTGTTTGAGTCGACGCCAATTTTTTCAGAAAAATTTTAAAAGTTCAATGTTTCCTCCAATTTATTACAGAAGGAGCAGAAATGCGGACTTTGAGAATTTCTGTTTCAAAATAAAATTCCTACCTAGAATGCAACTAATCGGAAAAGAAAATAGAAAACCGTCAAATTGTACTTTGTATACGGTGTTAAAACACGGTCTTTATATGGTGAACTCATTTGAAATTCATTTTCTAAATTTATCTTTCACATTGCAGCAAGTCCAGCAATTTTATGTAACTCGAGTACCAGGTCGTTTCGCTGTTGTTGAAACAACTTAGCTGCTTTTGAAAAGAACCTTTTTCTCAAAAATAACAACTGGTGTAGATTTAGATGATTGCCAATCAATAGTGTAATTTGAAGGCGAACAAATTGACAAGTTTCAAAGTATTTATTGTAGTCGATGTCCTCTCAGCAGCTATTTTTATCTGTTGAGCTGCGCAACAACTTATTGGTTCGTTTTGTTTAATCTTTACGTTCTGCAGTCAATTTTTTCGCCAGCTGATTTTTCCTATTTGCTATGAACTATATGACAAAAGTCAACAATTTTGTTGCTCGCTCATTCACGAACAACATTGCCTTTCCATATGGCTTGTTTTTTGCGTAAAAAAATTTTACGTGGTGTCACCATTCTAGAGGAGAGTGGTTTGTCTATGGTTGATTTGAACCGATGGCATAAAGAGATCACAATTGGTTTTCATTGTCAGCAATCTTTTTGCTAAAATTGGTTTTTATTGCATTGATATATGCAGAGATTTTGACAAGATTTTAAATCCGAACTAAACTTTTTTCCCTTGATTTCGGTTTTGCACTTTGTAGTACCCTGTTTTAATTTTTTGCAGGGATTTTTATCTTGCATAATTCATGAAAAGAAGTAGCAAGTTTTGAATCTTTCTGCATGACTCTTGGAAGATTTGAATCCGCTTATCACTTAGGATGAAATATGGACACGATTTTAATGAGATTGTAATCGTAAAAGAGTAGAAACTCCTTAATTTGAAACAATCATAAATTTTAGAGTTTTGCTTAAAGAGTTTCAGCTATGCTGTATTTTTTGAGGGGCGGTTGATTCCTTTCGATAACATAGTGACTAGGAGTCCATTAATTTTTGTTGTATTTTTCGAAAGAAATTAGCATATATAAATAATTAATTTTTATCACACGAGAATTGTTTCCCAGTAAAGCTATGTGAGGTTGCGCTCTCTTTTTACCATCTCATTCAATGAACCGCATCCATGCCAATCACCGCTGCAATGGTAATACCACATAAAACTTTTGAACTCAAAAAAGCCATATAAATATAAACTTCAGTACTGTTTGGAAAAAGAAATCTGTCGGAAATCTGGTGTCTATATATAAATGATATTGTTATGTTGCAATTACGCTGACACCAATTCAATTTTATACGTCCCATTGATCGCTAACCATGAACCATTTGTGTTTGTTAGGGAAATAATTGAAACTCATCTATTTCGGCGAAGATTTTTTGTTATATTTAATTTTTATAACAAGTTTTTGTTCAAGTCAGAGCCTTAAACCGAAAATTTTTGCATAACTGACCGGTTCACTTGGTTCATTTGTGCAGAAATGTATTCTCCAGTTACCCAAGCTTGTTTGTTTTAAGCGCCCTAGGTGTTCTTGTCTTATGTCAATTTAAATAAAACAAATTTAGGTGCCGATTTGCAGCAAATGTCTGGCAGAGAATTACGTTTGCTTTTCAATGTACAGCATTAAGGTTCTATTAGTTCGTCAAAGCGATATGCAAGAGCTGTTATATGAAAAATATCGAAGTTTTAAAGGTTTTATTGGGGTCGATATCTTCTCAGAAGCTATTTTTTATCTGCAGAGCTGCGCAACAACGGATTGGTCCTTTTTTTAATCTTTACGTTCTGCAATAAATTTTTTCTCCAGCTGATTTTTCCTATTTGATTTGAATTACATGAGAAAAATCAACTATTTTATTGTTCGCTCATTCGCGAACAGTATTGTATTTTCATATGGCTTGTTTTCTGCGTCCTAAAATTTTACATGGTGTCACAATTGTAGTGCAGAGTGATCTGACTACGGTTGAGTGGAACCGATGGTATAAATAGATCTCATTTGGTTTTCATTGTCAGCAGTTGGCGTTCATTATTCTCGACAAACTTTTTGCTACAATTTGGTTTTATTGCATTTATATATGCTGAGATTTTGAAAAGTTTTTGAATATTTGATTTCGGTTTTGCACTTTGCTTTATTAGCAGTAATCTGCTTCAAAGGTTTCTTTTGAAACATGCGTATCCTGTTTTATTTTTGGCAGGGATTTATATCATGAAAAGATTCTTGAAAGGATCTTGCAAGTTCTGAATCTTTCTGCAAGATACTTGCAAGATTTGATTCCGCTCATTACTGAGGTCGAAATATAGACAAGATTTTGGAAAGCATAATCGTAAGACAGTAGTCACTAAATTTGAAACAATCATAAGTTTCAGAGTTTTGCTTTAAGAGTTTCAGCTAGTTGTATGTTCCGAAGGGCTGTTGCTTCCTTTCGATTACATACCGACTTGGTGTCTACTTGCTTTATTTGTGTATTATTCGAAAAAAAACTAGCATATGTTAAAAATTAATTTCTACAACATTGTTTCCCCGAAAGCTGTGTGAGGTTGCTCTATTTTTATACCATCTTTTTCAACCAACCACCTCCATGCCAATCACCGACGCAATGGTAATACCACGTAAAAGTTTTGAACGCAAAAAAGCCATATAAATATAAACTGCAGTACTGTTCGCAAAATAAAATCTGTCGGAAATCTGGTGTCTATAACTTATGCAGTTGTGCTGCAATTATACATACACCAAATCATTTTTTTCCTTCACCTTGATCACTAACCATGTACGTTAGGGGAATAATTGAATTTAATCTATTTCGTTAAATATTTTTTTATGAAGCAGGCTTCATTAATTGTTCTTTTTCTATTAAAAAAAGGTTCGAAGTGATTACAAGTTGATGGTTTTCTGTTGTTTTATGAGATCTTTCGTATCCGATTCTAAATTTTATGTTACCGATAGATTTTTTACATTCCTGTTTTTGTTGATTTTTTAATATTTTTTTAAAAAAATCAATATCAGCACGTTCTATACTTGACGATAGGCAATCCAGCTTTATGTTCAACTTTCAGTAAATTAGTTTTCTTGAGTAGTATTTGTTTCCACTCAGAGCATTGTTTAAAATTTGCAGGTGCTTAAAAACTGCAGGTTTCATATTTTCGTTCAACTCACAGTCTTAAACCGAAAGTGTTCTCATGACTGACCGGTTCACTGGGTTCATTTGTGCAGAAATGTAGTCTCCAGGTATCCAAGCGTGTTTGTTTAGGTTTTGGGTGTTAATTGGAGAAGGGGTAATAATTATGTTTGTCCTTCGAGGACATTCAAAGCGCCCTAGGTGTTCTTGTCTTGTGTCAAATTAACCCAAATTTAAGTTCCAAATTGCTGACAGGGAAACAAGTTTGCTTTTCAATGTACAGAAATAAGGTTCAATTAGTTCGTCAAAGCGTTATGTAAGAGCTGTTAAATGAAAAGGAACTCGAAGTCGATACAAAAATATGGAATGTTTGAGAGTGATTTTTAAATATTAGTGTATAAGTGATTCTTGCATGTATGTATGTATGTTTAATTATCTTAAATATAAGTTTCGCATATATTTTTTTCGAAATGCTTTTAAATCTTTTTAATTGAGTTTGGTTACATATTTTTTGTAGACCTGTAATCAGAGAGTTGATTAACACACAAAACAGTATGTAAATATTCTATGGTTATGTTCGAGAAGTTTAGTTTTCAGTTACCTAAACGAATTTTTTCTAGCCAGGATTATTTTCTTCAATTCTTTAATAAATTCTACTCCTGTTCAAATAATTATTGATGCATGTTTTCATTCATCATCCACTTCGGATGCTTTTTAGTTTTCCGGAATTTTAGGTCATGTGTTACTCAGTGGGGAAAACAATTCGATAATTACCTGCGCTTACTGACATAATAATAAAAACTTGGTCTTATTGTTGCCAATTATTCAGGTCATTAACAATCGATTCCGGCACTTAACGAATCATGCCTTCGTTTCGAATTTTCTTTTCAAGTTGAACTTGTATCATCAGGAATATGCGTTGAATTTTATGCTACTTTGAATAAGCATTTCATGTCCGTGGATTAAACCTACATTATTAGGATACTTTTAGAAGATTACATGAGTCGTTCGGTTAGGCGAATTTCGGTTAAGTTTTAGTATAGTGGCAAACTATTATGGTTTTGTAATTTCAAAAATGACGCTATGTTGACAAGAATTTATTTTCATTACATCATGCAAGAATTTTCTCGATGACGATTTCTATTTTCATATAGGAACCTTAAAAATTAATTAATTGATTCCAATTTTACTGGATTGAGAACCAAAAGCACAATTATAAAAAATTTATTCATTACATTTTTGCGTACAATGATTATTACCTTTCGTTCTGAATATTGATTATAATGGGCCACAGAATCGCCTTTCAATTAATAGAATTGTGTAGATGATCGAATCAACTTTGATAAGTTGGAAAAAACTGTGAGCTCTCGGCATTCTAGCAAAATGATAGCTAGTTCTCTAATTACGATTGATTCTGAATCTCAAGTACAACTTAAAATTTTCAAAACCTTTGTTGAAACTAAGGAGGTTTTTCTACGTTTATTTAAAGTTGTTTCTGTTTCGAGAAACTTTTTCCTCTCTTAACTCATTAACATTTTAGTTTGCATAAAAGTTCCGATTACTAAAATTTTGTTACAAGTAAAGACTTTATTGATTTTATTTGTTTAATTGACTAATTCATTCTATATCATAATTTATTAAAAATTGACAGTCGTTATTGTATTGTTCAATGGTTAGATTAAAGCATTAATGGGATGCTTTTGGCGCACATTTTTTCTGACGTTTGCAATCTAAAATGCACAGTTTTTTTTATACATTTTGAATTCTCTAGAATTTTTTTTTCGTTCCGCTATTTATTTTTTAAACAACTTTTAAGCTCGTTTAAGATGTCTTCAGCTCGTGTAACAATATTAACTTATGGGTACACCAATCGCCATGTATCTTTTTCAGCAATTTTTTTGATCACTACGCGGGCAAGGTCAGATGTTCCGATTATATATATTCGATTTTGCAACGTATCTTCGTGACCCATATTTTAAGATTAGAGCTGTGGAAAATTTTTAAATGAATTTATAGAAATTGTCCTTCTCGATACTTAATATGAATTGAGAAGACAATTTATCAGTTTTGAAATTACTTATAACACTGGCACAAGATAATGAAAATTTAGGCTAATTACCTGCTCAAAATTGTAAAACAAGATTACATATGTCGTTGTTGCAAAATGCCAGTTTTGATAGAATTTTTTCCCTCGTTTTCTGCAACTCTATTTAATTGAGAAAAACGGTTGTGAATTGAAGAAAAGCCGAAAAATTGCCACTTGTTTCCCAAAAAGGGGAAATTTATCGGAATTTACGTTTTCAGACGTCAACCGCGTAATAATGATTGCTGAAAAGGACCCTACACTACTGTCTTCATCTTGCTATGATGTCTACTGCAGACTTTTCGTTTTTTTTACAAAAGATCAAACAGACAGACCACAACTGTGAAAACTGTTTTTTGCAGCAAAATGTAAAGAAATTGAATATCAAGTTTTTTGACCGTTATTTTGTAATGTAATAACATTGCTTCAATTTTCGAAACCAGGTTCCATTTTCAGAATGTACTGTGACAAAAACTATTTGTTGTGTCTTTCAACTAATTGCTGGCTATAGCTATAGTTCTGCTCTGACGCCAGGTTGTTTCTGAATATATTTTCATCTAATAAACTATGTTGATCTATTTATTTCATACCCACCGTCATTTGTGGTTATTTTTTTAAACTTCTAACCGAAATACGTTCTCCTTAAATTAGACTATTACACAAGTATCCATCACAAGTGTGCAAAAATACATTTTAGAGTCTTTGGCTGAAATTTTTGCTGATTTTTACTATCCAAAATCTCACGAATATTTTGTTGCTCCTTGAAAATTTTTCATGGGAAAATTAAATTCAATTCTATAGTGCACAATTAAGATACTTATAGTTGTTTCTAGTTTTTATTTGAATTTTCAAAAAAAATTTTACATTCTAAACACGAAAATTATTCTCAAATATCGTTTTTGAGACCAAAAATTATATGCTGTTAATTTCATTTAGAAAGCTTTCATATTTGCGTGTTTCAAATGACTTTTTGGCTCTCACTTTTCTCATATTTATAGAGTCGCAGTGAATTCCCTAGTAAACTCTGGTTGTAAACTCTTATCTTGCAAGATCATGTAAGAGTACGTCCGATTCTTACACGAGTATGCATCGCCTTACAAGATTTTGCGGTGTAAATTGGTTTTAAAGCGCAAAAGCAGTGTAAAATGGTTTTTTAAATTGTGTAAAACTTAAAACCCAAAACTGCACACAGTTTTGTGACAGTTACGCAAGTATCCAAAAGCAAACAGAAAGTCAGCACATAATTGCTTTATTTTTCCTCCAGATAGGGTGTCATATGACAAATCCGCTCTGAAAACTTTCAATTCAACCTCTTGTTGAGAAAAATACTGTGAAATGCCTATAATGACAATCAAAACACAGTTTATTTATTATTATTTTTTATTTTTAGAAGCATTAATTTTGGAAATCTAACCTAAAGTAAATAATGGCAATTTTGTATACAGGAAAAATAATTTGAGGTTGTTACCTTGGATGTTGATTTTCACATAGATAAATGCATGAGAATTCACTCATACACGCGCAACCCTTTTTCTAAATTTTTATGCCATAAATGAAGAATAGTATGCACAGACGAACCGCTGGAGTGCGGCTCAACTGGAACGAGTTTGCAAGAATTCTATAAATGGTAGCCTTTCATAATTTCAAATTTTCAAGATAACCACCTTTTTGTAAGAAATTTGCAAAATCTTATAAAATAACAATCTTTTGCGAGAATTTTATAAGATCTTACATGAAAACAATCCCGTATTGTCCCGAGTTACTGTGAAGGTATACTTATGCTTTTTGAAACGAAATGCTGAACTGAGAATTAAGCAGGAGACTCCATTTTATGTATTAATTAACCTTACTTCAAAAAATTTTTCCCATTTTTAAAAATTGCACCAAATGAGACCACTAGGTGGCAAACGCTTTGTGGTTAAAATCAATTCGAACCGAATATGATTGGCTAGAACAGTTTAAAAATATGGATTATCCGGTTTTTATTGGACAACGTTTAATTATTTTGAAATGATACCCGAGAAATATGTTCAATCCAGTTGCAGATATTCAGAAAATGGAAGTCTGTTCTAACTTTCTCAGCTAAATCAAAATTCTCTCAACTGTTTTTGCTGTGTTTATTTTTACAGGTCATCAGACTACCAAGTTCAATTTTAACTAGTGTAAGCCAATTGGTGAAGTTCAGGCACAACTTGATACTTTAGACTCAACTTATTATCAAGCCACTGCTCATTCGCCATCTAGATTCCGTCAAAACACAAACCTATGGAATTCCAATTCAAGGTTTTTTCTGTTCCATTAAATGCTTGTATTGTTCGCTATGACTTAACGGAATTGAAAGACATATTTTTAGCCTATTGTCCAGTACAGGGATATGTATACACATTGCAATCATGCTTGCCCATTACTGATGTTGAATGGGAATTCGGTATCGGTAATATACACTATGGTACCAAACAGCTACGTACAGCGTGATTTCTGCTTTTAAAGCATGATTCGTGTTTCATAAGCATGAATTTTGGTAAAGCGGCAAAAAATCCGAAAAAAGTTAACCAGCGATTTTTTGAAAGATCCCAAAACTTCACTGGAGCGCACTAGAGTGACTCATAACGGTTTCTCTTGCTACCATACAATTTCCAGAGGTACGGTTAGGTGAATTCGAAAAGTACGAACAGATGGACGGAAAATCCTTTTTAAGTGTCCAAACAAGCTAAATGCTGCCGGTTATTTGGAAATTTTGAAAAAATGAATTTTCTGGACATTATTCCTCAACAAGATAATGCTCCTGTGCATAAATTAAAAAGATTATAGGCAATTTTTCCAGGAGAAGGAATAGAAGGTATTGGAATAGCCAACATACAGTCCAGATCTGAATACTATTGAAAATGTATGAGCAATTTTGAAGCAGCGATTGCGAAAACAGACAGTTTTTTTGGGAAAATTTGGAATAAAAAGGGTATGAAATTTGGAACCAAATTGACGCAGAAGTTGTGTGAAACGGGTTCGAAAACTATACAAACCGTCTGCTTGACGTTAGAAATGCTAAAGTGTAATGAAGCGTTATTAGAGAACAAATATGAGCTCAAAATGTTATATTATTTGGTGTTTGTAATGCCTTTTAAAAACCTTTAGGTGTACGTAGCTTTTTGGTACCATTGTGTATACTTGAATTTAAAAGCTGAATGTGGATGCTTGCAAAGTTCTCGAAAATTTCTTTCGTCACTTACGTAACGAACTATACTTAGGCTGCATCGTTTTACGAATGTAGCGAATTCAAACTGTATAGACTAGTGTCCGATCGAGATTACCGTAAGCACTTTTAAGACCTGATAGTTGCGTCATATAGGAGAAATGTTGAAAATATCAAATTCGTAAATTTCAAATACGCGCGCGAATTTGTAATTCACTGATGTCATTTCCGGTCGTTGTAGAAATTCAACTGTGAATATCAATTTGTTCATTTTGTTAAGTGACGGAAATTTCCACTTCATTTTTTAAAATGTGAAATTTTTGCTCCCCATTGTTTGAACAAAGACTTTTATGAACAAAGAATTGTTTCCGTTGTTTAAAGTTGAATTTTCTTGATGTGGTTTTGATTTGCTTTTTGCGAACTTATTTTACGCTAAATCGAGCAGAAATTTTGTAAACGTCCGTTCAAGTTGTTTACAATAGTGCTAAACTGACAATTTTTGTTTAGATCAAGTCTTAACGGAACCTCCCGAAGATTAAAGAACTGACTAGTTATTTTTATTATTTATTATTCCCTCAACTTTTACAACCAATCCCAACATTTTTAGCCACAAGGGCAATAAAACACCAACACATCAAAAAAAGAAGCTAAATTCTTTTGCATCCTTTTACGCTCGCTACGCAGCCAAACAAAAAATTAAACCTCTAAGCTGTTCGTAAAGCTCAAGCTTTGTTTGTGCCAGTTGCCAGTTTATTATTGGTTATAATTGTTATAATTATTTTTATCAGTTAATCCGAAGTTACAAATTTTAATTCACCTCTTTGCTTCTCGCAGATTTAGAAAGCTTATTTATTGTGTACCTCGTGGTGAAAGCAGAAAGACCAACTATTGTTGTTGTTTATTTCATTGGGGGATTTAGTTATCACGAAAGGCTAACAAGTTATAACCGTAATAAAATCACCTCCGCCGCATTGTGAAATACATAGTTTTGCTGGGATATGTCATATTTTAAATAATACATAGAAATCGTCATATCTAAAAATAACAATTAAATTTCGCCACTTTTTGCCATTGTGTCAAATATTTTTGATCAGGAACAATTGTGTACTTGGTTTTTCAAAAAATTTCAATAGACGGAAAACATAGCTTTCCATCACAATCTATTAGTCTTTATATTTTGTTTCTGGAAGCTAGAATGAGCAATTACGAGACATATAATTGTTTTTTGTTCATTTTTGTTAAATATCGCCTTTGTTAGGCCATATTAAAAATTATTGATCAATTTATCACATTTTACCTCAGAAACGACCACGCATTATGTTGACCAAGCTTTCCATATATATTTCTTGAGATTAAAAGCAGATTATTAAATGCAGAAAATATTTATTAAAAATTGAAAAAAATAGGTTTAATCAGAATTTGCTTCAGTTTTACTGCTTAATTATTCAATTCAAATTTATATTCAACTGTTCATCGACATTTTGATTTGTCAGAAATGACAATTTACTGTAACTTTGACTTTAAAAAGTCAATTATAAAGTTTTATATTCTTACAAGTAGTTTAGTCCTATCGCTTCTATCTATTTACGCAAAATCAGAACAACAAACACATCATACGAACGAAGCCGATTCCCTTTCCCAATGGCTTCAAGACTTCAAGGAATCGGCCCATATTGACCATATAAGGAGCCGAATATTGCGTCACAATACACTTCCAAACAATCACAATCTTCCTGTTGACGTCTCGGTTAAACTCGTGTTTGAAAGCGTTCGTGAAATTGGAATTGACGCGACGATTGATTTTTACGTCGAGTTTATTTGGCGTGACGAACGAGAAACAAACGACATTTACATTTCGGGCGCTGACAGTCGAGATTATGCGTGGACGCCCGATGTTTATTTCTTATTATCCCGCCATACGGATTATTCTAGAACAAGTCAGTATATGATTATCGAAAATCGAACTGTTTTATTTGACCAAAAAGTGACAGTAACCTTGCCTTGTATTCCAAACGCTTTTATGTATCCTTTTGACACTATGTATTGTAGTATTGTACTATCAAGTTACGGTTACTCGAATGATAAAATAAACTTACACTGGGCATCAGGGAAAAGTATAGTTTTCCCAAGAGAATATCACGATATTGAATATACAGGTTTTTCAATGCTTCTTAACAAGACTAACCAAACTACGTACGATGCGTTTTACGATCCCTATACGTATACAATATTAGAAGGCCAAATTTACTTTAAAAGGCTTTACGCAGTTTATGTTTATCAGTTGTTTCTCCCGGCTGTTTTCTTGGTTGGGTTGTCCTGGATTACGTTTTGGATCAATCCTCATGCTACACCAGCCAGAGCAGCTATTGGAGTGACTACCGTAAGTTGACAGTTATTCAAGTTAATTAGACAAGTCTTTGTATTATGCACACTCAGCTTTGTGGGGCGAGAATTTAGAGCCCCTATTTTGTTAATTTAACAGTACTGGGGATCAATTTTTTTATAGGTTTGAACGTACTCTCAAATTTTGGGGTAGAAGTTCTTGCCAGTGGCATTTTTATTCAATTAAGACGTTTGTGTCAGATCAAATCTTCTGTATAATGGAATAAAACAATTAGTGGTAAAAAGTCTGTAAAAATTTAACCAGTAAGTGAAAAAACGTTTCCGATTATCTTATTTCAAAAGGAAACAAATGCTGATATTTTTCTTCTGCTCATTTTTTGTTGACGTCAATTACACATACCGTTACGTACATTGCGATCAATATATGAACATGCGATTTGCGTGTATACGCGCGCGCACGTGTGTGTGTGTTTGTGTGTGTGTGTGTGTGTGTGTTTGTGTGTGTGTGTGTGTGTGTTTGTGTGTGTGTGTTTGTGTGTGTGTGTTTGTTTGTATGTGTGTGTGTTTGTGTGTGTGTGTGTGTGTGTGTGTGTGCGTTTGTGTGTGTGTGTGTGTTTGTGTGTGTGCTTGTGTTTGTGTGTGTGTGTGTTTGTGTGTGTGTGTGTGTTTGTGTTTGTGTATGTGTGTGTGTGTTTAGATTCAACAGACGCTCACACACAGAGACTCACGCTCATGAGTGCTTCATTTGCTCAAAATATGCGTTGCTATTACAAAAAACTTTTTGGTCGCAAATTATTTTTTGTTAGTTATACCGGCAGAGTATTGAATAATGTTAGAGGACTACTATATATCGTAATTGCTTTATGTCTGTGAAGGAACTGGAAATTTTTTTGAAATATGAATTTCTCTTGCATGATCACAATTAACATTTAAAAAAGAGATGCAAAAGATGTAAAAACATAATTTTTTCTGCTACGAGTAGTAAAGTAAGATTTAAATTTAAGCCTGTCATTTGAAAAACTTTTTTGTAGCATGTTGGTTTAGTATGTCGGTGCTTTTTGATCATATTTAATTTTGCTGAAATTTGTATATTTTTCACTTGCTCTTGAAGCAATTATTTCCGACGTTTGTGCCTTTTTCAGAATAGAAGAGTTGTATTGTTATGCTACCGTTCTTTTTAGATGAAGTATTTTTATTTATGGCTTGAACTTAGATTTCGTTCTTTTCCAACCTTGAATTCTGTTTTTGATTGTGGACTTCTGTTCTCGAACACTGAACTTTAACAGTAGCTATAAATGTAGTGCTAGTACTGTAACATGTATGATAAATAGAAACTGCTGGTAAATTTTCAAATTGAAATGTTTTTTTTTGTTCCCATAAATGTTCAACCTTATCCAAAATATAAACTTCCCACCTATTTTATCCTTACTAAATTTATCTACCCCAACGCACCTATTTTACTCCATCTCCCCCACTACACCCACGCAGCTACCTACACCCCATGAATCTACCTAACACCCTGAACCTAACACACACCTATTTAACCCCCACACTACTACTAATCCCCCGCCTATCCGAAAACCTTGACTATACCCCACTTAACTACTGCCACCTGCCCCCATCCACCAACCAGCACTCACACCCACCCCCTTGCTGAAAATTGTGCCTGCATTTTGAAAAAAAGTGTTTGTTTCTTCTCTTCTATTGACGTTTCGAATTCAGGTACGGTTAGTTACAAGTTTAGACCGCAAAAACCATCGAGTTGGTTCAAGTATTGTACGACATGTTCTAGGGAAAATTAATCTTGACAGTTTTTTGGAACATTTTCTCGTTCTCTTGATTGATTAGATTTTTCGTCAAAATGAACGGAAAAAATTGGCGAAACTGGTAAAATTTGGGACTGTCAAATCCTTGAGCAGCTTTCCGAGAGTTTCAATAAGATCTAACTGCTCGGTTCCCTGAACCTGCTGAGAAACGCTTGAGGATGCAGATACTCATGGTTTGAAGAGCGATTTCAGACCCCTGATTTTCCCTCCTCCCTGTTTTGATCACTGATCTCTGACGTTTACCTCACTATGAGTAAACTATCTGCAACGAAGACAAACCCTCGCCTGTCACTGGAGAAGAATTCGTTCGTCGGCGATGGTCTGTTTTGTTTAATTTGTTTTTTAATGTTAAATTTGATTTTTTTTTGATATCGGAAATTTGCAAAAAAGCTGAAAATTTTTTGTTTGACGTTGCCATACAAACTTAACTTATTGTTTATTAATTAAAACAAAAAGTTGATGCCTGCCTAGATATTTATCTGTGTGAATATAAACATTGGATTAAATCCGTTATGAACATTTTAGCGGCGTTTTTGTGTAGGCCTGTTTCCATATTCTTTATTCTTCCGCACGTGAAACCTTACTGTGCGGTTGGAATGGATAATGTTTGAGGTCACATTTGTCTGGGATTTCAACAGCACTAGCATTTTACAGTAAAATTCGAGGATGATTTTTTTTAAAAAAAAGATTCTTTCTTGTAAGAAAACAGTTTTTCTCTTTTAAGATCATTTTGTCTCGGAATGTTTTTAGACTCTTTTTCAGGATCTGATATTTCATGGGCGTTTCTTTATCGTTAGTGTGGTTTTGTCTGGCTTCATTTTGTCTGTGACACTTTTATATGTTCACCGAGTTCGAGATCTGATGAGATATTAAGCATGCGAAGACATTGAGCGTTTCGCTTGTCGTAACATTCAGCCTTTGATGTAGAGATCAAAACACAGGAGACATGGTAGTTATAAATAAATTAGTTCAATATCAATAATTTCAATATAACAATATGCCATGGAATCATTTTATTAAACCCATTGTCCAAGTTCATGAACTGAAAAGCAACCCACTGGCTTTAATGTTAAGATTGGCTATTATCAAACATATCTCAACTCAACAAAAACAAAATATCTGGTTCTAAAGCTTCAGTCAGTTCAATTTTATTAAGAGGTTTTTGGCTTGATTGCTTTTGAATAAGTGCAAATTGAGATTCATATTTTGAATCTGTAAAATTACTTTTTCGCTCGACTTAAAAAAGTAATTAACACTTCAAGTAAAACGATTTTTGTGACCTGATCTTGCAATCACCAGACCGGAATATTCCAACAGCCAATAAATGCCCTTAGCAAAAATTGCCCTGACCAATTTATTGTTCTCAGACGAACTTACTCATTCAATTTTGTTAATGACAAATCGCTGACTGTCATTTCAATTGTCATGTATATATTTTCTCTAAAAAGAGAGCAACGAATATAAAAATGAGTGACGTTGAAAGCGCTCTAGCACTGTGGATTATTTAATTGAGCGGTAGCATTTGGGTGAAATCAAGCGTTGTAAATTCGTCTATGTCAGTGTGACTTTGAAAAATGGGTAAAACGAATGAACGGGAAAATATTGTTGGAAAAGGATTTACAAAGGGTAACTTGAAAAAATTGAGATTTCAATGCTCAATGCAAGTATGTATCCCTTTTCAATGTATCCGGAAAGCCAAACATGATCAATATAAAAAAATTATCTGGAAAGAGATCCACATTAATCCACCCTCTGACCGTCCAGAATGATTTGCCAGAAATTTTTTCGTGATCGTTAAATTTGCAAAAAGTTCTTTAAGTTTAATTTTTATTTCGCTGTACATTCAAAGTATTGGATGAAGAACTCAACTTAATGTACTTTAAGTTCCACCTTTACAGTAGGCCATCAACAAATTATCACAAAAAAGCCGTAACACATTAGCACTTAATTAAAATTTATTCTGAATTTGAAAATTCTTTAAAAAAACACTATTATTAAAAAATTAAAATATTATAAATCCGAAGTTTGTGCACTATAGAAGTTGAACAAGGTGGATCATGTCTAATGGCGGCAAAGATTTTTGAATACTAAAAGAAACCTTTTAAAGAAACCTTTGCAAGAAAGTCTGGACCGAAAAATCAAGACCTGAGAAGTGGTGCGTTCTAATCTCTGATTGTAAATGGATAAAATTGTGAGTAAAAAACTGCAACTAAAAGTGACAGAAAAGTCGGTAATTAAATTTTGAAAGCCACCAGTTAATCCGAGAGTACTAAAAAATAGCCGGATACATCAGCAGCAATTATTCAGCTGATTTCGTTCAATCATTCAAAAAATCAGAGACTAAAAAAGTCAAAACCGCTCGCTAAAAAATTTCATATATATGAGTAATTTTTACTTCAAATGATCAAAAAAGCATCCCAAATGAAAGCCTCATTGAAAAAAAGAAAAAAGAGAAAAAAATCACTGTTGATGTTTTCAAAGTTTGAGACAAACTCATATAGCTGCATTCTAATGTAGATTCTTTGGATTTTAAGTTGTTTAAATCAATGAAAAACCGTTTAAAATAACAATTTAAGATACTAATTTTTAGTGAGTTTCTCGGAATACAAAAAGGTAAAAAGTATTTTTTGGGAGAGGTAAAGTGAAGAGAACCAGATACGTAAATTATGCAAAACATTGCTCTCCTTGCCCCCAGTGTGCATTTTTATGACCGTTCTGGATTCATGGGTGGGTTGGTTTGACGACACCGTCGCCACAGTCGAGTACATAGTTCTCTTACATTCCTTATTACATACATCGGAGTTAAGATTTCCAAAAGGTCTCACGAAAAATCTGAATGAATTTCGAACAAAATCCTATTAAGAACTTCCAAAAAGTTGCACTACTTAACATAAATATATTAAGCAAAAGAAAATATTTTTAAATATATTACAGAATGGAGAGAAATTAAACAAAAGATTTTTGTAACATTTTATAGATAAGTAAGTAAGTAATTGTAAGATAAGTAATTCTCCTTGTTGGGAGATGAAATTCGTGTGATAAGACTTAATTAAAACCTGTTTGAACAGGTTATGACAAGTTGCAGGTCACATACTGAAAGTCGATATGTCCAGACCGAAACGAATGCACGAAGAACGCACGAAAAGTTTGGATTGCATTAATGTCTGGCCATAGTGGTTTTTGTCTGGGAATGTCTGGACATAGGTATGTTCTGCCTGTCACGATCTCGACATGACCACTTTCGGCCTGGGACCTAGACCTGGGTGAGTTTACTTACCTGTTGTGTTTAGGTCTTGGAATATGAAATTCAGAGTCATTGCAATTGCGAAAATTTGCTTGACTAGAATATGGGCTTATATAAAACAATATAAAGTATTAATAGCCGCCCACATCTTCTCAACCGGCTATTATAGCGCTCCTATTTTTTCAAAATCTAAAAAAATTGGATTTTTTTTGTGCTCTGTTTCTTACAATTGGAAAAATTTAATTGTATTTGGGCTCTTTCTTTTTTAAGATCTGTACACTCATTTTCAAGAATTTTTATGTCAAATTGGAGAAGTGATCTTGGTCACGACGAAACAGCAGGTGGAGCGAAAAACCTAGTGGCTTTGCAGCGTGAAGTGATGGAGAAAGAAAACGGTCTTTGAACAAAAATTCGCTTTCTAATTTGCGTATTTATTTGTTCATATTTGGCTGTTTGACTTTAATTTTTGCTATTTTTTTTTCATTCGTTTGATTGAATTTTATTTCTGAGTGGTTTTTCAGGTGCCATTCATTGTTAGTTTTAGCGCCGGTTTTTTGCTTGATCAACAAAATTTCTTTGAATTGTGTCAGAACTTGTCCAGACGTTTTCACACCTTTTTCCATGGGTTTGAGGTTTCTGAAACGGGATAAACAAGTAAAGCTCGGCGGGCATTCAGCTGTAATGGAAGACCTCAGCTGGCTATGGTAGTTGTTCAGTTTTTGAGAGTGTTGCAGCTGCTGGTAAGGTCTTAGTTAAAGGTTAAACTGCCTTTTTTTAGAATTTTGAGCGCAAAATGATGCTGTCTTTCTTGTTTTTTCATCATTTGTTTTTTGTTTGACCAGTCTCGAATTGACTTATGTCAAAATTTGTAACGGTCTTCTGCCAGACATAATGACTAATTATAACCTTTCTGTGGCTACATTTTTTGGTGCTGCAAACATAGACACGCAAAATTATGCTAATTTTTGCATTTTTTTTCAATTTTTCCCAAACTTTTTTTTGCCAGTTTTAGAGTTTTTTTATTGTTTTTTATCGGTACAAAATTTGAACAATCAAATTTGATATTTGTCTTTTGCATGAAATAATTATTTCTTGACCTCATCTGAGCTATTGATTTTGGTACTGCAAACATCAACAAGCCAACTTTTTTAAAACACTTTTTCGTCATTTTTTGAATTTCTCATGTCTTCTGAGCCTGGGAATCTGCTCTAGAGTTTGTCAGTTATGCTATTAGGTTATTCTATAGTTTATTGTAGCAACGGAATGTCTTTTAGCATTTTAGTATGATGGATTTTGACAATTTTTTGATAAAACTATCACTTTTTACAAGTTTATTGAAAATTTTTGTCCTTTTGTTTGTTTGTCTAACACCAGTGCCAAGAAATATCCTCTAGGAACTGATAAAAATTTACTGCCTAGTTGCTTGGTGAAATGAAAATGTCTTCAACATTCTAATGTCACAATTTTTTGAAATGTTTTGATACAATTTAAATTTTATTTCAGTTTTTTAGACATTTATTTTACTTTTCCCATTTTACTAATTTTTATGGGCCTTTGAAAATTTAAATATTTTCAGGCTTAAAATGGGATTACAAAAAAGTTTATAGCAGCTCAGAAATTAATTTAATGGTCTGGATATCGTCAATGATTGCTTAAAATTTTTGCTATTTTTACAAAAATTTTCGATATTTTTAAAGATTTTCTATGTTTTCAACTTTTTTTATATAATTTTTCGCTGATTTTTTTTACGCTTTTCAAAATTTTTGTTCTTCGAATTCTTTTAGTTTAAGGGGCAACGAAGCTTTTTAAAATTTCGAATGCTTTTTTTCAATGTTTTTTAACACATATTTTTCTCTATATTGGTCATTTTTTGCCCTTTGTTTGGCTCGCATTTTGCCCGAATTTTTATTGCAGCCTGCAGGTTTGCCGTTTTGTAGTCCTCGGAATGAAATTGCTGGTTTTAACAAAATTGGAGTCTGAACGTAATGAAATTAAATTTAATTTTATAATAATTATTTTTGTTTTTTTTTCGTGTTTTATTTATTGAAACTACAAATTAACCAGTTGTATATCAGTTATCGGTCCTCATTACCTTAACAACCAGAGTATGTACAATACAATTTCTGTTTTGATAAAAATTGTTGTTTGGCTTGTGCTGTTCAATTCTTGTGTTGGCCAATTGAGGAATTTTCAACAGTTCCCTTCAATACTTTGCATTATAAAACAGGGCTTGTCCTGCTACGCTTTCTTACTACGTCGAAAATTTCTTTTCACCTTAGTTCACAGCTTGTTCAAAAAATTTCTCGCACTGTTTTTGTTTTCACTAGGCTAATTTCACCCTTCGCTTATTCTGCTCAAAGTGTTTTAAAATAGCAGTTGTTCATCAAAGCAACCTAAAGTGAAAAGGGTTGGTATCGAAAAACGGAATCAAACTTAAAACGGAATGACCAATAAATCCCATCTTTGGATGACCACTACTTGAACTTTGTTCTCTTATGTCTTTGTTAACATCTCTAATGCGTTTTGGCATTGATGCTAGCCCCTGCATCCGCTCATTAGGAAACGGGATTATGCATAACTGCAAAATCCAATCAAATTAGTCCCACTTGATTTTTTTGTACAGCAACCAATTTTTATCATTGTTTTCCTGTTCCGTCCGTCAGTCCCAATTGGTGCTATGGGAAGCAATGGCGGCTTTTTCCAGCAATCCACTGGGTATGTTACGATAAAAATTTTGCTAAGGTGATATGATTTTTCGCGTGAATTAGGATGCATCCCTTGACTATTAGGTCTGCCCATTGTTCCAACATTTTTTTTCAAAAATGGGGGGAATTTATATACGAGGCAGGTTTTTTCTTCGGTTAGATTTTCAAGTTTTGTTTACAAATTGGAGAGAAAACAGGAACGAAATTTTGTGGCTTGTATATTTAGTTTTAATTCATATAAAAAGTTCTATAATTTAACAACTTTAGCAGGCGGGATACTCTGATGGAATGAAAACGAAGAAAAGATTGTTAAGGAAAAGCCGTTGCCGGAAAGCTGCAGATTTGGAACAAACTTAAAATTTTACTGTATTACTTAATAAAATTGGTGCTATATTTTGGCTCAAATTTCCTGCTTAAAGTAAACCTCCTATAAGCAAACTATTTTGGAAAACTATCATACATTACTTTTTTTCGGAAACAAGCAAAAAATTAAGCGACTTTTTTCTCCATGTGGTTTATTTGTATCTATTGCTAACTTTAAGAGAGACCTATCGCATCAGAAAAATTGTTCTCTGTCCCATCAGAAATATTGTTCTTTGATGCTAAGAAAAAGGGGAACGTTATGTCCTTTATGAAGATTTGAATGCGATTTCGAAAACGAAACTGTAAACAGATTTCGTCCAACTGGTTTTTTTTATATAGTCGATTAAAAAGCTCCTAAACTTTACTTTAGTTGTCTTCACAGCCGACTATTATTGGACTCCTAAATGTTTTAACAGTTCAGAGAATTCGAAATGTATTAAAGGGCTGTTTCTTTTTAAGGATTTGCTCGCTTTTGTCAATGAGAGGCAATTTGATCTCATCCGCTGGCATTTCAGAGTTCATACGCTGGCATATATGTTATTGTGTTGGTTAGTTGCAGTTGTTTGACTCAATAATTCGGCAGCTAAAGGCTGTGACTTGTTGGTTGTGTTCGTTTCTTTAATTATTGTTTCTTGTCCTGCATCTCATTCATCTTGGTGACAGATCTCATTGATTCAAAAAGCATAAAGAACTGAAGTTATTTAACGGTTTCTTTTCAAGGCAAACATTTTAAAAACTCTCACTTTTTTCACTTATTTTCAAGTGCTTTCACTTATTTTCAAAATCTGTGATTTTTTGGGTATTTCCCCTTTAGTTGTCCTGTTTGCTGCCTTGTGTTTTAGTGCCAAAAATGATACATTATTTTCTCTCTGCAGAATAATAAGGAGGCTGTTTAATGGTTTGATATGGTTTCTAACGTTTCAATTGTGTTTGAAAATATTTAAAAACGTGTTTGAAAAATCTAAATTTTCTTTTGGGTTTTACGCGTTTTTGTGCGTACATTTGTTGTTCTAATCTTATTCATGACCATTCTCATTCGCTCCCTGAGGAGGCAACTTCGAACCAATTTTACTCATTTGTTTTCTTAATTAACTCTCCAAAATTTTCATTTTATTTATTTTTTTTTGGGAAAATACCATCGATTTATCATAATTATTCCTGTTTGTCCCTCAGGATACTTTTGCTGAGAATTTGGCTTTTCATCGTTTAAATTAGTAGAATTGGAATCTATTTTATAGCTTCAGTTTTGAGTTGATCCGGTGTTGGTCTTGATACTAGCAATTTTAGAAAGTGAACTTTTGTGAACTTTTCCTTGTTGCGTGCATTTGTTGTTGCCTTTGTTACGTGTTCCTTTTGTACTATTAATAGAAGAAGCTTTTTAATTTTCAGCAGTTTTTGCTCATAGAGTTTGATCTGTTTAGTTAAATGTTTTTATGAAGTAAACGCTTTTTTTCTGAGACATCACGGAAAGTCAATCTTTGAGAAACTGCTTATCTGGTGTCCTTTTACGCGAGCGTCAGATCGATTTTTAGAGTTTGTCCCTCTTGTTAATTGTGCCGATATTAAAACATTAAGTGAGCAATATATTGCATTAATTGAGTCGACCAATATTCTTTATAAAAAATTGAAGAAGAGCATGTGCCAGAGAATCCTCATCTTAGTGTTTTGGTATTTGCTCTGCTAATTATCAAAGGCTGTTTCTATAATGTATTTAGCAGTGAGGCCAGTTTTCCAATCATTTGTTGTATTTTTTGACAAGTCGTGTCATACTATAATTTTTCTTCGACAGACAATTTTCTATCGCTTAAAACAACTGCCGGTTTTAAACAATAATTTAGAGAAAAGTTTGACTTCTCCCGGACAGTTTCAGACTTTGTTCATTCTACTCAACGTGTTTCTAAACATTCTACTCGGTGTGTTTTGGAGCATAGCAAGGCAATGTAAAGAAAAGAAAAATAGTTTTCGAAAAGAAAAATCAAAAACAGAATTGAGGTAAGCCCATAAATGCAAGGTGTAGCAGCGCTCTGTATTTGAAAATCACTCTTATTAGTCTGCCTTTCTGAGTATCCCTGTTTTCTCATTGCTCTTCCTTTTCATTAAACGAATGTTTGTGGCCAACATTGAATACAACAAAAATAGCACACAATTTTGACTTTTAGCAGAGCAGTCTCTTTTTTGTATTATTGTTCCGACCCTCTTGAGGGGGGAGGAACTATATACTCAAATGGGTTTTTTTTTGTTCCGTGAATTTTCGCCGATAGATATATTCATCGTAGAGAGTTGAGGCTGGTATCATTAGAAAGCTCGTCCAGCGTAGAATATGGAATTAAAAAGATTTTTTTAATTTTCGTTTTCTACAGGGAGTTATCGAGGTTTAAACTTCTGAGAAAAGTAGAGTGAATTCACGTTGTTTTTATTCACATTTTCCGGAATTTTTGCCTAAATTTTCGTCAATTTTGCTGAAATTTGTTATAATTTTTAAGAATAGTGTCGTTGATTTTATTTTTGAAGACGAACAAGCATTGTTGATTGTTTTGATTTAATTTTTTTGGTCAAAAAATCTGGATAAACATTTCAAAATTTAGCCTTTTTCATCAAAAACAGCACGAAATAAGCTACTTTAGTCTACTTTTATTAAATTTGCCGACAGTACACCCCCAAACAATACTCATACAATCTTTTTAGACTCAGAGGGGGGCTATTTCTACTTCAGAGTCCACTGAGAGTGCTCTGTAGTTAAAACTTTGCCGTTTTTTGCTAACTTTACTCGTTGATTATCAAAAATGCA
The DNA here is from genome assembly GCF_964194025.1 of Convolutriloba macropyga. Lineage (NCBI taxonomy): Eukaryota > Metazoa > Xenacoelomorpha > Acoela > Convolutidae > Convolutriloba > Convolutriloba macropyga. The sequence goes on from NC_134471.1 coordinate 50,073,554, forward strand.
GAATTTATTTTGAGTTTTCAACTAACAAATTATCTATATCTACAACATTCGAAAAAATTATTGTTCCTAACGGACAGAAAGCATTAACAGGGCTAGTTTTGGGCCATTCTTGGACTGTTACAGTCCAAAAAAATCGGGTTGTAATCAGTCGGTCTTTTTTTTTTAAAAAAAGACATTTTTTTTAATAATAAAGAACAGAACATATCAAATCAAAGCTCGGGAGTGAAAGGTCCAACCAAATCGCTTACTAAGCAGCTCCAAGCTAATGCATTTAGTTTTTTACTTAAAAGTTTATGGTCGTTTCTATTTTTAAAAATAATTGACTTTTCAATAAATAATGGCTTAATTAATTTTCCTCTATTTTTTTCTTAATTTGTTCAACTTCCAGCTTAGTGTCAGCAAAGAAAGAATGCTTCTTCTTTCTACTGATTTAACATTTATTCTAGGTTGCAGTTTTAAGCCTGAAGTTATTGTTTTCTGGCTTTGATACTACGAGATTCAGCTTTTTGTTTGTTTTGATATTTGCCAGTTTTTCACGTTTTCTAATTTTGTCACATTATCACATTATTGACAGTTCTCATATCACATTATTAGCGTTCAGAGTAAGGCACAATTATACATATTAAGATCCTGAAATATATACATCATCGTTTTAACGGCCTCGACGCCTCTTTCTTGAAGAAATCAATTGAAATTTTTAATTTTGTCTTTAACTGTCATTTATACTTTGTCGTTTCGGTCGTATGAAATTTCCTGTATAGTGATAGCTTTCATTGGCTTTTTATGGAAGAATAGAAGAACTGATATTCTGATATTAGTAGATAGCTGATGGCTTTCATGACTTTGAAAACAATCGTTTTCCAAAAATTAAAAAAAACCTTTTAACTTCGCAATTTTGTTCTTTCTATGTTTCTTTTTGTTACCTAATCTCGTTATTTAAATGCAGGTCAAATATGACATTATGGATGTCAAGGGAATAAAAGGGATTGGTGTCCCAAAATCTTTTTTTTAAAGAATTTGTTATGACCTTACTGGCTTCGACACCGGTTTTTCACAAAAAAAGTAAATTAATTTGATTTTTGTCATATTTGACGTTCTTTTTGTAGATGCAAGAAATATTCTGGATAATTGTCTCGAGAGCTTTTTTTCATGAACAAACGACCCTATTTAAATAATTCTTTTTGTAATTAATGCCTTTCATGACATTGAAAGTAATTTTGTTTCGAAAAAAAATTAAAAGTATTACATACTTTAGCACTTCGATTTTGTCTACTTGTTACCTAGTCTTACTTATGAATGGCCGCTTACTACACTATGGCTGTTTGGTTTGAAAAAGGTGCAATCGAATATATTTTGAGGGCCAAAATATGGATTGACGGTTTTGACAGCGTTTTCTGGCAAGTTTCACTTGAAATTTTGTTTGTTTTTTTTTTGTTGTTCTCTTTAGCCGCTTTAAAAAATGAATAAGGACAGGTCCTAATGCCCATCTATTGAAGCAGTGGTAATGGTGAATTTGTGGTAATATTAATTGATTCCTAATGGTATTTTTTACTTTGAAGTTAACTGTTTCAAGAAAATAATTTAATTTTTTTACTTTACTGTTTTTGTTCTTTTTTGTATAATTTTTACCAAGCCTTTTATGGACTGGTAGCATATGTTTTCTGGTGATTTATATGTTATTTTTGTTTAGTTTTAGGTTTATCTGACGGTATGTTGACTTTGTTATTAAATTTAGTTTTTAAGAGGGACATAAATTTTTTGATGTAATAAATGTTTGTTGTTGTTGTTGTTTGATTTTGCTGTTCATCTTGACTCGCTTTCTTAATATTGACATATTACAGCAATCTAATGCATCATTTTTTTCTCCACTGAGTTATTTGCTTTGGAGACTGTCTTATCGTTCATACAGAATTTTTTGGAAAAGACTTGGGCTGTTTTGGGATTCGCAAAAAAAAATTTTTGGGTTTTTCTATCTGATCCTCATTTGGTAGACAATTATGCCAAAATTGTGGATGGGCGGGGTCGGAACCTTATGTGCCATCGCACATTACCTAGCCGCCTTGTTAATTGAGAATTTGGAACCAACGGCAACTTTTGTCAGCTCTCTGCTGGGTTTGTTTGTTAATCGATATTCAATACGTTTTCAGAAAAGGTCAAATATTACTGAAATTAATATTCACAGGTGAGAAAAAGGAAAGATTTGATGAAAATGGCTGCGATAAATTTTTTGTGTAATTTTTTTTTCTTAATTTCGTTTTGAAAATGACAAGCTGAAAAAAGTTCATTTCACTATTGTTTTGCAAAACACAATGCCTTGAAATTTGATCCTTGAAATGAACAGTGAAACCAAATTAGAACCTGTTTCTGAAAATAAGACCATTTGAAAACTGTTTTTCCATTTTCTCTTTTTTTCTAACTTTCCTATTTTTCCCTATTTTGTCGTTTCTTCAAGTAATTTGAGAATTAGTGAACTTATTTGCTACGAACAGGCTTGCGCAAGCCGCCTGTTGTTTGATTGATCGTCTAAAGATTGTCTATTTAATAATTTTATTTTCTAAAGTCATTCTCTGACAAAATCCAGTTGTACTGTATTGAAGTTCAGTGTGCTTGTTATTCGGCAACATCATATTTGCGTTTTATATGGTACAATATTTTACTTGAGTTTATGAAAAAAAATGAGTCGCAAATTTTATTGGTAAACAAAAAATTGTCTCTGCTGACACTTGGATAGTCAAGAAAACTATCCATCTGTTCTCTTCAATTGTTCCTGATTTAATTGAGTTGTCGGGGCAGCTTTTAAATTTAATATGGCTACTACCGTCATATAAAGATAAAACGAAAAAAAGTAACTAATTAGAAGGCAGAAACTACTAAAAGTTAATCAAAAGGTCTGCCAAAATTGGTTTTGTTTTTTTTAGTTTAAGTTTCCAGATATGTTTTTATTTATATTGATATCCGATAACATTATGTGAAGCTCCTTAATGAAAGTATAACCATCAGGGTAGCAAGCTACCTCAAAAAACTTGCCTGCCGACATTACGAATAAATTCACCAATATTCGTCGGTTATACTAATAACCTGATTTCCACTAGGTTGATCTTTTTAATAGACGCACGGCGATGGCTGTGGCTATTATTGGCCTTCTATTGGTTTTTAAATTTCAAAGAATTTGAATTGCATTGGGGCGCTGTCTTTTTTTAAGATCTCTTCACACATTTTCATGATTTTGAAGTCAAATTGGAGTAGTGATTTTGGTCACGCCGAAACAGGAAGTGGAGCGAAAAAGCGAGTGGTTTTGCGGCGTGAACTTTTTTGCTCTAACTTTAAAGTAGAGTGAAAAAGGGTATTCGAACAAAATTTCGATTTCTCGCTACTTGACTGTACTGTTTTTTCGATTTTTTCTAAATGGTTTTCCAAATCCTTTCATAGTTCATTCTAGACCTGGTTGTTTGTTCGAAACAAACTTCAATTTTTCGTTGTTCATTTTTTGTTCACATGCGGCCTTTTGACATTGTTTTTCTGATTTTTTGGTTTGGTTTTTTTGGGAATGGTTTTCCCAGGTCAATCATAGTCCGTTCTAGGTCTACTTTTCACCGTTTATTCGATTTTTTTCTTCGCGTTTTTTTCTATATTGTGTTTCCAATCCATTTATTGTCCAATCAAGGTCAGTTTTTATGTTTAGTCAGTGAAAATTCTTTAAATTGTACGTCAGGACTTGTCCTGCTATGTTTTTACAATTCAAAGAATTTTAATTAAATTGGGGCGCTGTCTTTTCTTAAAGATCTGTTCACACATTTTCATGATTTTTGAAGTCAAATTGGAGTAGTGATTTTGGTTACGCTGAAACAGGAAATGGAGCGAAAAAGCGAGTGGGTTTGCGGTGTGAATTTTTTTGCTCTAATTTTAAAGTAGAGTGCGAAAATGGTGTTTGAACAAAAATTCGGTTTCTTGGTAGTGGTTTTTTGTTCACATGCGGCAATTTCACTCTGGTTTTTACTGTTTTTTTGGTTTTTTGGATTGGATTTTTTTCTAAATGGTTTTCCCAATCCATTCAGAGCTCATTCTAGGCCTAGTTTGTGTTTGAATTGAATTTTCATTTCTCTCTAGTGGTTTTTTTGTTCACACTTGCGGCATTTTGACATTGTTATTTTTTTGTTTTTTTTCTTATTTTTTTATCTGATTTTTTTTAAAAATGGTTCTCTCAATTCACTCTTAGTCCATTCTAGGTCTAGTTTTTCTGTTTAGTCAGAGAAAATTCTTTAAATTGTACGTCAGAACTTGTCCTGCTATGTTTTTTATTTCCTCGTCATGATTTTTGTTACGACCATATGACGTCACAACCACTTCAAAGCTGCTTTTTGTTCATTCTTTCATGCAATTTCAAGTGAAATGCGTGTGTGACGTCACTTCTCACTCTTAATGGAGCGAGTTTTTTTGTTCATTTTCGTGATTAAGTTTTTGGTCTCACGTGACTTACCTCACTCTCAAAAATGACCTTTTCACTTTGAAATTGAGTTTTCTTTACTTTAATTCAACGAGATTAGGTCAAGTGAATGTGTGTCACTCTAAATGAAGGTTATTTGGGAGCAGCTAATAGAGGCGGGAATAACTTATACAGATTCTGGCAGCTATGTTTCTCTTATAGTATTTTTTGAATTGCGAGTTTCAATTGTGGACTAAATGGAATAAATATGTTTTCAAATATCTGTTACAATCGCAGAGCTGCAGATTGAATCGAAAAACTTTTTTAGTAATCTTGGTTCTGTAAATGAATTTTTTTTCAATAGCCTAATGGGAAACTTTTTCTTTTCAATAGAGTTCATTGCTATCAATAAAAGGTAAAACCAATTAGCATACAATGAGTTTTGAACAACACTTAGCAAAATAATTCATCAATAGTATTCGATGATTTTCATCTGCGATATTGAGCACGCATGTTGCCTCTGACTTCGTGACGCTTCGCCTATCGTGAGCACATTTTGAAAAGTCAAAAATGGTCAATTTTTTAAATAATGTTTACAATCAACTTAATATAAGTTTTAAATGTCATTATTCTAGACAAACTGACATTATAAGTGTTATTTTTTTAACGCTAGTTGGGCTCTCTGAATTAAATGAGTCTTCTTGGTAGTTGAGCGAAATGTGCTTCAGTTAATGAAACGTCTAAAATTGTTTTAGAATTACATAAATGTTTATGCTTTTTAACTAATTTAAATGGTAATACTAATTTAGTTTGAATTTTTTATTTAGACAGTTAGAAAACTAATTATTTTGACTAAAAGTAAAAGTCAATTGGAAAACCAACTTTTTTACATTCAAGACCCATAATTATTTAAGAACATTATTTGCTATATAAACCACCCAAAATATTAGGATCTTGCCTGGTTGCCCTTAAAGTTCTGAATTTGTCATTTAAGACAGATCAATTGACGTCCCGATTGATAGTAATAACTTTTCCAACATTTTCAAAGAAAATGTAAGGAACTATTTAGTAGACTGAATTTTTGTAACTCCAGCCAAGATCAAAATTTTTTACCCAACATAGAGAAATAAGGAAGATACCACATGACAGCGAAAGCCGAGTTTTTAACGCTTAGATTTCAAAATAATTTACTGAATTTCTCAATTTTGCCCTTCTTATTGGGTTACAAGCGTTCAATTTAAGTATAAGTGAACCTTGCAGTTGGACCCAATTGTAACGAAAGGAGTTTTAATACTTCTGTCATTAATTACTCGTCAAAGCTCTCTCGGTTTTGTCGAAGATCTGTCTGAATTTTTTGTTCTTCTTGCTATCATGTCACCTTATGTCATGAATGGCGGAGCCTGTCTGTTTTCTTTAGGGTTCTTTTTAAGCTATAGGGTTTTCTGACTGGAAATTTCTTTGTTCTAGAGGATCTTTGTTTTTTTTTTGACAAAATGTGTTATTCTTCTTGTCGGCTAGCCACACAAACAAGAGCGTTATTTAACTGTTTAGTAAGGATGTAAACGATTCTATTAGAATGAAGTGTTTTGGGTCCTCGATGGTGTTTAGCACTTCTACGTCAATTGTTTTTCTAATAGCTTAAATTGTCTTTGAAACTTTACCGTACAATTTTCTCTTTTCGCTCTCTTAATTATTGCATCTCATCTATTCAACTGAAAACGAAGTGTAAACGCCTTTCTAGTGGGAGACAATTGAATCTGTTAATTTTTCTGACCCACTTTAGTGGGGGGAGGCACTATAAGTTCAAATGGTTTTTTTGTTCAGTCAATTTCCGCCGATCGATATATTCATCGTACAGGATTGTGAGAGGTATCATTAGAAGGCTTGTCAAGCGTAGAATTCAAAAATACAATTTTTTTGAATTTTTCGTTTTCCTTGGAGTTACGGAGGTTTAAAAATGTTTACGTTAGCCTAACTTTAGTTCTTTTGTTCACATGTTTCGTATTTTCTGCTTAAGTTTTGATGAATTTTTGCTGAACTATAATAAAATTGTTCAGATAGTCCAATTTGTTTTGCGTTTAAGTAAAGCAGAGAGTTGGTGAATTATTTGAAGCAGCTGTTTTGGCAAAATTTTTGGCTAAATTTTTGAAAATTCAGCACTTTTTTACTTTTTTTCATAAAAAATGGCTTCAAATATGCCTATTTGGTCCACTTTTTCGAGTTTCACGGTGATGCAGTTAAAAAATGTTAACACATTCTTCCTTTACTCCGAAATGGGGCAATTTGTACCTCCTGTTCCGAACAAAAATTTTTTGGAAATAGCTTTTTTGCGGTCTTTTGCTAATTTGAACCGATTTTTATAAAAAAAAAATGCAAAATTTATTTTTTTCTTATAAAATGATTTTTGTTTGCAAAACACAATTATTTTGCAATAAATTAAAACAATTGAGTTTCTTAAAAGCCGAGCACTGATAGCTAGGCCATTTTTATTCTCATGGTTGAGTTTTGCAATGAAAATGGATTGGAATTTTATTTTGGCTTTCTTTTCGGAAAATTTTTATTTTGTGATTTTTTTGTCTGAATTTTATTTTTTTTTCATTTGAGAGTGCAATTAATAAGAGATCTCTGTATGGTCAAATAATGTCCTATGAGAAACTATTGTGTTTCATTAGTGAAGCTCATTATTTTCATGGCTCCGATAAATTATTTTTCTAATTTTTTTAAAAAATTTTTGAGATTTTAAAGCATTTGATGCTCTTTTGTAGTCTTATGAGTGAGTGTAATTAATCAATTGCCTAATTTGGTATCTAGGAAGCTGTCAAATAAACTATCTAACGCTTTCAGTTGATACATAATGCTTTTTTTGTTAATATAACTCGATAGGTATCCAAAAATTATCATTTATTTTTGATATAATGACTTTTTGGTCAAATTAGCTATTTTGGTTACAATTATTGCACTTATTTTTTTGAAAGGGGAAGCAGCATTATTCAGACTAGTTTTGGTCCAGTTTTGGAATTTTAATTCGAAATTTATTCGGATTGTAATGGGGCGCTGTATGAAGTTTTTTCGGAAATACTTTTGTTTTTTTAATGTTAGTTACAGACCAGAATGGTTTCAAATAAAACCTCAATTAATGAAAAATCAAATATATTTGCAATGCGAGGCCAAGGGAAAGTACTTAACGATAACAGCGGAAATATTATGGTTGTTTTTAGCTTCAACACCGTTTGCTTAAAATTTATCGTGAATTTTTGAATTCTGTTTCTATTCATTGTTGATATGTAGACTTTTGACTTAAAGTCATTAATGATTTCCTAGTCAGTTACGATTTAAAATATTTACTTTTTTATATGAGTGCTTTCGTTTGTAATGTATAACGGATTTTATAAAATTTGTTTAGAAAATTTTTTAAAAAAAAAATTGTCACTTTCACTCTTATCTCTGCAACTTTTCAGAGTATTTTCGTTTAAGAAGGAGGTCTATGTTGCTGTTGTAATAATTAAATAACGGTTTTTGTTTTGATAATACGAGCTTTTCGTGAAATTGTTTATTTTTTGACATTTGACGATTTTCGAGCTTCTCTTTTGCAGTCTTTTCCGATCGTCAAATCAATGGCACACTGATGACAAATTGACTTTTGCAAAAAAATTGTTGAATTGAGGTGAAATTCAATTTATTCAGTATGTTTAGCGAATAGTTTTTGAGGCTTCCGCACCGTTTCCTCCAAAATTTGACTTTGGCTTTGACTTTTTTCTCTATTTGTTTACGTTGTATTCGTATGAGATCCTGAATAATGATAGATCACAATGGTTTTCTTAGAAGGTATAAATGAAATCTTTGACTGATTTCAGTTGATAGGTATTTGCTCTCATGACCTTGAATTTAATTGTTTTCAAAAAGTGTAAACGGATTTTCTAACTTTGCTCTCTTTGTTTTCTTCTTGTTAATTGTTCTCATAAAGACAGTTGCCACATCTGTTTTTGGTGAAATGCAAGTAATTTGGTGTAGTTGTTTTTTGATCTTATGCTGATTGAACTTTTTTCTTTGGTTTTTCTAAAAAAAGGATAGACATTGAGTTTTGGTCGTAAGTAATTATTGTTATTTTTATTTGACTTTGTTTGTCTTGTCTTTTACGGTTTTTAATGACAGTTATAATCGGCCCTCAAATGAAATGTTTCTTCATTTGTATAGTTGTTAGAGCAAAAGCGATTTTTTAAATGGATAAATCAATGATTTTCCAACAAAAACTGATTTTTTGAAAGTTTTCTATCTTTTTCTCATTTGGTGGACAATTTAGTCAGAAATGTGGACGAGCGGTGTCGCAACTATTGTGTGCGAACGACATCCTGAAAATAATCTATACGGTCTAATTTTTTGTAATTGGTCAGAGAACTAACGAGATGAGATTGAAAAGTTATATCAACTTGCGCAAAAATCACAGGTATCATGCATTGAGTTGTAAAAATTTAATTTATAGCGGCCAGATCTAAACCCAATATACGACTAAACAGTTAAGTAGCAATACTGCTGCTTTGCAATTAAACAGTCCATTTTTTACCCTAAGTTTTTTTCGATGATTTATTTTTCCCAGAAAAAGCATAGGATTGGTATATACCATTTTTGATGAACCAACAGTGTTTTGGAACTTAAATGAGTTTCATTGGAGTCTTGAAAAACTGCACACAACTAGCTGAAAACGCTTAGCTTGAGACTCATAACTTTTGAAGTGAGCAATAAGATTGATGGTCCTGTCGCTGGAATTTTTGTCTCTCTTGAAATATTTTTAGTTCCTTAGACAGTAGAACAAACTAAAATCCAAAAAATGCTCTTGTTTTAAAGTTAGGGGCACCAATCAATGGTTTCATGTTATCTGTTTCCGCAATTACTGTCCTAACTTGAAACTAAACCTTATCTCTCTTTCTCCTACTACTCCTGTTTGATCTGATTGACGATGTGAATTTCTGTGTCACGAGCGGACTCTTGGAATCACAAGCCGTCTTCTTTTCAATGTTGCAAAAAATTGATTTTCGTTTTTTTGCATCTTGGTCTATATGCTAATAGATGTATTTTCCTTCCCGGGTCAGTCAAACCTTTACATTATTCTGGAAAATCCTTTGTGATATTTCGAACTAGTTGAGCAAAACTTTGGCGTTAAAATAATATTTAGGAAAGGGAAACGCTTGAAATGTCTTGTTTAGTATTTGTTATTTTTAATTACTATTTCGGTAAAAGTTTTGCAGATTATCTGAGCCTACTTACATTTCAGTGGAATTTAATAAAATTTTATAAGAATGTTTTGATTTTTGGTTAGTAAACAATTCAAAGGATCAGGTAAGCAACTTTCATAAACCATTTATCAATTTTATAATGATAGATGAAGTTTGAGTCTAACTTCATGATACTTTTAATGCAAGAAAATTAAATATGTATCTTCACGCTCACTATTATTGGGGAGTACCCAAAAGTACTTCGAAACTGTCGAAGTCGAAGCAGAAAACCAATCCATTTTCGGCCTTTCAATATTTGCAAATTTTATGGTAATTGAACTGCTTTCAAATTCGCATAATGGATTTAGGGTTACGGTGGGTTATTTTTGGCAACCCTTTCTCTTTGATTTTCTGATAATCGCAGACACTAACCCCTGGCAAGATCCTGATTTTAATACTCACCCATACATTTCAGGGTTATTACCATATTCGCATCGGAGACAGTTCCTGTTCATTCAAATATATTCGAATCTTTAGCTGGAGGGGTTTTGGGTTTCCTGTCAAAAGGTAATCCAATTTCAGCGAAATTGTGACATTTTCTCCTTTCAGTATTCGAACTGAAACCTAAATTTTCAAATTTAATTAACTCTGTGCATAACCTGTAGGCACTTTGGTCACTTTCTGATAGAAAGGTCTTTTCTAGCTGAAGGACATCTTAGAGCTATTTTTGATTGGTTCCATTATAATATGTGTGTTGCTACTTGCTTGGAAGAAAGTCACTTTGATAATGATCTTTTCGGTTTTTGCAAAGATTTATGATTTCGGGACAATTTCTGAAGTTTTGAAGGCCGTCATCTGAAGTATGACCTCTCTAAAGAAACTTATAATGTGATGAATTCACAAAAATTGTGCTCGATATCTCCAATATTTAAAGGCTAACCTATTATTCTTTCAAAACGAGTGTTTTTCGGGTGCCATTATTACTGTGGTATATGTCAATAAAGGGGTATCTACGATTTCCTAACCTGTAGAGGAACTTCAAAAGAACGGAAACGAAAAATAAGTTCTTCCAAATCGACTTAAGCGCTACTTTTTTCACAAAGGACAACTCAAAAAGAAAAAGTTTACATTGATTTTCCAATTTGTAAAATTTTGATTTTTTGTCAACAGATATTGGTTGCAGGAAAACAATAGTAGATCAAAGTTTTTCTTGCGCTTTAAGAGCTTTTATTGAAAGGAAGTATTAAGTTCATCAGAAATTTAAATGAGGAGCTTCTAATGTGAATTCTGAACATAAAAACCACAATATTTTTCGAAGTCTTTTAACCTAAAGTTATACGAAAAAATTATGGTCTAGGTTATTGTAAGTATATCTTCACTAATCTGGATTAATATTGAATCGATCGGTTTTTCATTAATCTTGTTTTTATTCGTTGCCTTACGCTGCATTTTAGTTGTACATTGTTTTTTGTCTAAGCCCGATAAGTTTCTTAATCTTACTTCCGCTTCTAAAAAGGCCTCTAAAAGTCAAATCCGTTTGGTTTGCAACTTGATTTTTTAAAGCTGTTTTGACGACTTGCTACTTTCAAATGTGCATCGCATCCATTGCTACAGCCACATATTCTTAGTTCTTTTGATCACCCAGAAAAAGTTTACAGTAATGACCAGTGATTCTTTAGTGAAATACACGTCGTGGAATGACAGATCAGTACTGATCAGAGTCCCAAGGCAGATTTTTTGCAAGAAATGTGCTTTTCTGGCTAATTTTTTTTGACTTGAGCATCTATCAATTTAGAAGGCTCATATGTTCACTCGGAAAAGAGAGGAAAATGAAAAAAGATGGTGACAAACTTTAAGAATTCTTTAAAGAATTTTTGTTGGAGCCATAAAAACTTCCAGCTTTACCCAGAAAACATAATATTTTACCAATGAGAGCCAACTGACAATCCGAATCACTTTCATAGCGAAAATCCAGGATTTGAACAAAATTCGCCTTGCTATTGCTGTGCGGCCGTTTGAAAAAAAAAATAATTGTTACGAATAATTGCGTAAAAAATATTTGGGCAAACGAAAATCTTAGTATGTCAAAAATTTTTATGCATTTTGAGGTATACCGATTTAAATTACAAAAGGCAGCCGAATTATTAGTTCCAGAACACTTTCCTACAAACGGAAGGCACAAATGCCCCCTCACCTGAGTAATTGAAGACTGTGTGAGCAGTATCTATTTCTGCACTATCAGTCAATTTGGACAAAGTGGGCTAAAGAAGCATAATTTGTAACATTTTTCTTGAAAATATGCTGAATTGTCAAACTTTTAGTCAAAGGTCTAGATAAAAAAGTCAATTCAAACAAATCAGCAACTCTTTTAATTGTTAAACGCAAAATCAAAAACACATGTTAACAACTTCAATATAGTTTTTAGCAAAATTATTCAACATTTCAGCCAAAGTTACGAAAATTGTGATCAAAAGAACGCATTTGAGGCTAAAATTCAATAACATTAAACTTGCGTGTCTTCTCAGATAGAGTGAAATTCAGCAAAACGTTTTAAGTTTTAAATTCTATGCTTGGCAAGCTTTCTAATGATACAATTCACATCTCTGCGATGAATCTATCGATCGGCGAAAATTGATTGAAGAAAAAGCCCAGTCGAGTATATGGCTAAAGTGGCTCAGAAGAATTAATTTGATTTAACCGAAACCAAACAATAAAGACAATGAAGGTAAAACAAACCACGGATAGAGGTAGGTTTGTTTACTGAATGAAACAGATCTATCGTTTTTCTGAAATCTAGAAAAACAATAGTCATTTATGTAACATTTTCACCTACTTTTCGGAATTAATTGCTTCATTCAAAAGCTCCGATCGTTTACTTACAAGTTGAGGGAATCCGTATAGTTTTTAAAGTATTTGGTAATGCAAATAAGATGTGAAAGTAGATGCGTATAAATACTGAGATGCATTTACTTTTTGACTCAATGACATTTTTTTTATAGAAACCCAAATTCTGTTCAGTTTTTTTTACCTGATACATGTTAGATCCAGAAAAGCTGACATCTTTTGCGTGTCGATGTTTTGTCCATAAACAGTCGATCAAAATTTCGATCAATTAGCTTTGAAATTTTTCCTGCAGCTCTTGGACAACGGAGATTGATTGATTAATTTTCTAACTCAGTTTCTTTTATCAAGTGAGTTAAATGAATAAAATTTTGGTCGGCGTATTTGAGAACTACAGCAATCAATGAAAAGCAACAAACAACGAGACTTTGTTTTCCAAAGTTTTTTAAGAATGCAGTGAAAAAGACCTCATGCTCAAAACATAGTTGCCGAATGGTATTAGTCACAAAAAACGTCTTAGCGTGTGATCAAGTGGTCGTAATGAAAACATAACCAAATACCAAGGTAATCAGTGTATAAAAAATTGCATTTTTCAGAACTTTTTTTTCAAAAATGTTGTCCTCTCCCTTTGTTAGGGTAGTTTCCTTAAATGTGAGTCTATGGTTATTAAAGCTCTTCCCGTGTGTTTTTGGGAGCAGTTTATTCTACCTTTGTCGGTTAAATTTAACAAGTTGAAGCCTTCTGACATGCCTTTATTCATTGAAATTGAGCAACTGACCACATATTTCGAGCCATTCATTTAAAGTCAAACAATCGAATTTTTTAAATAGTTGTTTTAAACTTTTTGCGAGCTTTTTCTTCTGTTTAGATACTGACAATGCTGACTTTGAACACAAACAGACAGCAGGACCGCAACTCAAAATACCTCAACATAAAGATGAGTCTGCTTGACATCTACTTATGGACCTCATTCATATACGTCATTCTGGCCATGGTAGTCTTCTCAGCATCAGACTACACTCTGGCAGCCAAAAACAGGGCACCACCCCCACCCCATCCACATAATCAACATCACAAACACCATCAGATGAAAAACCCAAACTCACACAGGTATGTGTATACCCATCGCAGGGAGTTTGAGTTGCTTACGCTAATGTGGAATATCATCGTGTGAGAACTGATAATATGTATGATAAAAATTTTTTGATAACAGGTCTCATAAAGTCGTTCACGATAAGAATTCCTGAATCATAGGGATTTACACAACACTGACTATCTTGAGACCCCGGTTTTGTTTAGGCGAAAACAAAATCCTCACAACATAATGTTTGGTCTGGGATCGGTATCAAAAAAATGATTATAAAAATGCTTCTTTTTTTGAAAAATAAAAAGGTTGTTTTCCCTTGCCAGTAAACAAAAACCCTGGTCAATCACGTGCAAGTAATTATTTTCAAGGGCTTCAAAAAACCTACATCACGCATTTATACAAATTGGAAGAAGTTCTCCTGTTTAAGTTTTCTGTTACTGCATTACAAATTGAGGAGAAACTTGCGGCCATATCTTACGACCCGGATGTTGAGGAAAAACTTGTCAAAAACTTGCTCTCGAACGAAGTTTGAATCATATATTGTAAACCTGCGCGCTTTTTTAATGCATAATTTTTGCTTGACCATTTTCTTCTAGAAGAGTCTTTCGATTTTTCTTCTCTAGTAAGTTTTCACGCTTGATTTCGGCTTGACCTAAATTAATCTTATTCAGGACTTACTTCTGTTTCTAAGACAAAAACGATTGTAAGACTACTTATTACAGGGGATGATGTATGACCGATGAATGATTCCATCTACTAAAAAGGTGGTCTGTGCCTCATGTCTTCCCTGCTGGGCCTGATCTTTTTATAGCTGCGAAGCTGTAAGCTGAGCGTAGCTATATTGCGGTGCTCTTGGTTTTTTTTTACAATCCAAGAATTGGATTGTATTGGTGCTCTGTCTTTTTTGCAATTCAAAGAATTTGAATTGTATTGGTGCGCTGTGTTTTTTTTAAGATGTGTTCACACATTTTTCAATGACTTTGATCGTTAAAACGGGATAAACAGGTAAAGCCCAGCGAGCATTAAGTTTCATTAGAGGCCCAAAGTGGTCTTTAGTTGTCCTTCAATTGCTAATAGTGGTGCAGCTGCTGGGATGGCCTTAATTTAAGGTTAAAAGGTCATTTTTAGGAATTTTTTTGGCTCAAAATGATGCAATTTTTCATGTTTTTTGTGACTTTTTGAGTTTTTCGTTTGATTAGTCTTAGGTTGAAGTTTTTAAAAGTTGATTAAGGTCTTTTGCGTCACAAAATTGCTTGTTATGACCATTTTATGAGCTATAAATTTTGGTACTACAAACACAAACACGCGAAAGGATACTAATTTTTGCAATTTTTTTCAGGTTTTTTGAAAATTTTTGTCGTTTTTTGAGTTTTTTAGCCCTAGGTGCCCAGAAATCTCCTCTAGAGTTTGATAAAGGGTTTGATGATAGATTCCTGCATAGTTTCTAGTGGGAATGGTATGGTTTTCAACTTTTTGCCATCATGAATTTTAGCATTTTTTGACAAACCTTGCAATTTTTTTCATTTTTTTGACAATTTTTGTCATTAATCAAGTATTTTGAGTCCCAGGGGCCAGAAAACCTCATTAGGGGATGGGTAATAATTTACTGAAAAATTTTTAGTTGAAAATTTTTGTCTTTTTTTTAGTTTTTCCAGCTTCAAGGACCAGGCAGTCTCCTTTAAGTTTTGTTAATAGGGCACTTCAAAGTTTCTAGTAACAATGGAAGGGTTTTTAACATTTTAATGTCTCGAATTTTAGCATTTTTTGGATGAAATCTGCAATTTTTTTAAGGTTTCCTAGAATTTTTGTCAGTTTTTGATATTTCTCTATTCTCAAGTGCGAGAAAACTTATTCCACGTTCTGATAAAAAGTTACTGGATGGTTTTTAGTTTCAATGGATTTGTTTTCAACAATATAAACTTTCGACTTTTGGAAGTTTTTTGATAAAATTTGCAATTTTTTTCGAGTTTTTTCAAAACATTTGTATTTTATTTATTTTTTCTTATCTCAGTAGACAGGTAACCTCATCCAGTGTTTGTCATAATGTTATTAAATAGTTACTAGGGGCAATTGAATGGCTTTCAACATTTTAATAGAACGAATTTCTATTTTTTGAAGTTTGAAATTTTTTCTAAAAATTTTTACCTATCGATCTATGAGCCAATGAGTTTTTTAAAGCTTGGAATTGGGTTACTGGGTAGCCTCTAGAGACTCATAAATGAATCTGAAGATATTTACATCACGCTTTTCAGCAACATTTTCTGATAACTTGCAATTGATTTCTTTTCTTAAATTTTTTGGTCATTTTCGAGTCAACCGATCTTCAAGGGCCAATGAATATTTTTCAGGTCTTGCAGATATAATAGTGGACCGATTTCAGAAAGAAAAATTGATTTGAACATATTTTTGAAATAGCTATTTTTAAAGGGAAAAAATTTGCCTTAGGTTTCAAAGCTTCGATTTTTAGCATTGAGTTTATTTTGTTTAGTTTTGATTCTTTTAGTTTTTCGAATTTTTGAGATAATTTTGGTTGTGTTTTGGCTGGCATTGCTCAATTGATCTGCTCGTCAGGTATAGTACGTCTGAGTTTTTCATTCAATTCTTTGAATTGTATTTCAGGACTTGTCCTGCTATGTTTTTTTTTATTTTTGTAAGATGTTTTCACACCTGTTTTGATGACTTTCAAAACGGGATAAACTGGTAAAGCTCAGTGGGCATCAAGTTTAATTAGAGGCCCGCGTTTAGTAGTCCCTCAAGTACTCACAGTGATGAAGCTACTGGGAAGACCGTAATTCCAGGTTAAAAAGTCATTTTTGGGAGTTTTGGAGCCTAAAATAATGAAATTTTTAGCACTTTTTCGTCATATTTTGGATTTTTTGTTAGACCAGTCTGAAATTGAGGTTTATTAAAGTTGATAAAGGTCCTTTGCAAGACGCAATTGCTTTTTACGGCCACTTTAAGCTCTATATCTATTGCTACTTTAAACATAAACACGGTAATTTATACTAATTTGTTCAAATTGTTTGAAATCTTTTGTCATTTTTTGAGTTGTTTCGGACTTTGATGTCAAAAAAGCTCCTCTGTGGTTGAATAATAGGTTATTGCATAGTTTCTAGTGGTAATGAAGTCGTTTTAAACATTTTAATTTCATGAATTTTACCAATTTTTTTAATCAAACTTGTTTTTTTTTTAAATTTCCTGACATTTATTGTCATTATTCAAGTTTTCCAGCCCCAGGGGGCAAGAAGCTTCAACTAGGGTTTGCTAATAGTTTACTGAAAATTTTTGCCATGGAATGGTATTCAACATCTAAATATCTTTTACCAATCTTTTGATAAAGTTGCCAATTTTCTAAATTTTTGAAATTTTTTGTCAGTGGCCAGGGAACCTCCTATAGGGTTTGCTAGTATGTTATTACATAGTTTATAGGGGCAATAAAATAGTTTCCAATTTTTTCAATTTGCAATTGTAGGGAATTTTTTAAGTAAAGCTTGCAATTTAAAATTTTCGTTTTTTTTTCAAATTTTTCAATTTTTTTGTCATTGTCTGACTTGAACTATCTTTACTGGCCAACGAAAATTTTTAAATGTTGTAGACTGTTTACAAAACCGAACTCCAGAGTCAAAAAATGTTTTGATCTTTTTTTAGCCCTATTTTTGGAAAATTTTTAAAAATTTTCTCAGTTTCTTGATGCATTTGTCATATTTGTCCAGTTTATCTCTTGTTAGTGGCAGATTCATCTCTTTCAAGGTTTTTGCGTGAGTTAATGAATATTTTGAAATGAGTCATATGTGGCCTTCAAGTTGAAAGCTTCAAGGGTTTAGCAATGATCGTTTTTTTGGTTAGTTTGTTTGATTCTTTTAGTTTCTCAACTTTTGAGATTTTGTCTTGTTGGCTGGGATTGTTCAATTAATCTGCTGGTCAGGTTCATTAGGTCTGTCTTTCACTCAAATACTTGGATTGTATTTCAGGACTTGTCCTGCTGTATTTTTTTGTTTTGTCGTCTGACGCTCTTTTTTCGTTTTACATTTGTTCACACAGCAAAGCTGAAAAAGTCAAATTTTCTGAATGACTTTTTCCTCTCACTAACGTCATTTGCGCGCGTGACGTCATTTCTCACTCACTTTAGCCAAAGGTTTTAGGTTATTTGCGTGATTAGATTTTGATCATACGTGACTTACCTCACTCAATAAAATGACTTTTGCACTTTAAAACCTAAGTTTAATTTGAATTTGTTTAAGGTCAAAGAATCTCATATATGCAGTAAAGGTCCCTAATAAGAGGCTTCTGTGGAATGAATTTTAACAAGCTTTAATAATTTATCGCTGGATGTTTTTTAGCCTAGTTTTTTGAGCGGCGTCGATTGCAATTTAGATCTGTGTCTGTTTCTATCTCTATTATATGGCACGCATGTCTATTCTTTCGCAGCTATTCCGGCAATCTGCGGGCTATGTTTGCATCCTTGAAAAAATCTCTAGGCTGATATCTGAATTAAATTGCCGCGCCTGTACTTCGAGAGTATTTCGTTCGACTGTTGTCGGTTTGGTTTATATTTTCGTAACCGCTTCCTAAAAATTGCAAAAGTTTGTGTAATTAGCCAGATGCCTTGCACTCCTGGCCCAGTTTGCGGTCTTTTCCGTTTGTGCCCCCGTTGGTGCAATAACATGGGCGCATAACGAACGTGCCATGTTTTTATATAATGATTTAATATGTAATGGCACTTCCTATGTAACTGGGGAAGCACATCGTACTTGGGGGGGCATAAACAGAAAAGGTCCTAAAAAGTCCTAATTTAGTTAATAGTAAGGGCCGAAGAAATTATTTAAGTCAAGGGGCTTAATGTAAACATAGCAAGAGTAATGATGTCAATATTTTCGTTACAATTTTTAATGACAGCGATTTTTAGGATACTGAATTATGATAATTCATCGCTGACCTTTTTGTGATTATCTGTAAATGTCTGGTTTTTGTCTGAAAGAGACCATCAAATAATACCTGATCATTTAAATTAGTAAGGGGTTCTTTTTGGAATTGTGTCTGATGTTGTTGACTGCAGTTTTTCCTATATGCATTTTAGCTTGAAATATTTTCAACGCAATTCAATAGAAATTTGTTGTCCAAGAGCTGGAAGCGTACGAGACGGATATAATTGGGCAATCACGAACACTAAGCACGCGTCTTTGTTCACGGTGGAACATTTTTGTTTTTTTTTCCAGGGTCGAAAGTTGATTGAGAGTTGCTTTTCTCAGTTCTTGTAAACGTTGTTGCCTGAAAAGATGCACAAAAATTTCGAAAGTTTCATGATTAATTTCTCCTGCACCTAATTTTGACGAAATTGTTTCTGTACAACTTTTTATGAGGCAAATTTTATCATTCTAGCATTCTTATTTATTCACATTATTTTGTAACTCCTTTTCTCTAATTAAAAAAATCTAGTTTCTTTTTGTCGAAGTTTAGCATCAGGCGTACAGACTAAAATTTTGGAAATAATTTTTGGATGGACTAATCAGAAACACAAAATGTCTTTTTGTTTTTTTTTCACAGAGCAGGTTTTTTTGCTGAAATTTGTTGCACGCAGAGCTACTCTGTGTATATAACCACTCGAAAACGACGACTGAACACAGGATAATCATTTTAAGTTTTATTTAGACTATTTTTAGTTATTAACTTTATTATGCTTTCTGGTTATCCGCGCTCACATAGCTTCGAGTCTCTATGATTTGCCTCTTTCGTCCGATAGGATTTTGAAAGGATAAAAAAAACAAACGGTAGAGTTGTCAAATTATAATTACCAAAATAACTGGAAAAAGCTTGCATTCACAAGATCCACAAAGTATAAGGTTTTATTGATCTAAAGAAAGATATTTCAACATAGTTCTAGCTTCGTAAAAGCTTAAATTATTTTGACGAAGCTTAGAGGAATCTAAGGTTCTAGTCTACAAAAAAACTTCACAAGGTTTTACCCATATAACCAATGCAATGTTAACTAACAGGTGCTCAGCGTACGTCTCTCCAAACGGCGCTGCCTGTTACAACGGATCCTTACCCTCACATAACAGTGGCAGCAACAGTCGCAAATGGTGGGACAAGTACGGACTGGGAGTCATACGGAAACTGTTCTTTGGCAAAAGCATCGACTATTATGCCAGACTATTTTTCCCACTCACTTTTGGATTGTTTAATCTTGCGTTTTGGTGCTACGCTTTCACGATGTCATGACTTCGCAATTTCTGATTATCTAATAATTGACGTGATTATTGACAGACTATTATGCAACTGTTTCTTTTCCCAGTTCTAAAACAGATTCCCTAATTTTAAGCATCTCAAAAAACAAAAACCACTCGAATTGACAACACTAAGGTCAACAAAGGCATTTTGTATTGCCACGTTCAGACACGATCAGACGTTAATTTTGCAATCTCATCAACGGTGTTGCATTTTTGCAAGCGAAAGAAAAATTTGCGAGAAAGGAACCGTAAATATTTTCAAGAATGATGCAATAATTTTGCCATCGTGAGGCAAAGTTCTTGCAACAATTTTGTAGAATTCGGCAAAATTAATTTCTGGTCCGTCCAACTTGACTTGTTCATTTTGATAGGTACTTTTTATTAATTTACTATGAATGCTTAGTTCTGATAATTCGAACAGACAGCGAACACTGATTGCCTGATAGTTAGATTCAAGCAAAACTTGAAGTGATTTGACTATGTAAGATTCGGCAATTTCTTGAGCCAAATGTGATGATTTTGAAAGATTCTTGTAATATTTTAAAAGTATTCATTTTTAAGAGCGTTCTTTTCCATGACTGTATCTGAAACTGATGATGTACAGCCCATTATATCGAATACAGCCAGTTCTCTAATCATACAGTATACAAAAAGAATTTAACAACTTTGCATATAGATTTGCAAAAAAAAAGATTTTTGGGGAAAGAAACAAGCATAATTATTCTATTACTATATTTGAATGCTCAAAATCTATCCACGACTTTGTTAATAGCTGACTTGACTATATTTGAATTGTTTTGAGTGCTATCAGCTCTAGAATTTATCAAAAATTAGAAAACGTCAAATGATTTCTTTTAACTAAAATAAAAACCGCTGAGCTGAATTTCACCCTCCTATATGATTATTCAGTGATTGATTTATTTTGTTTCTGACCTCTTATTTATGCTGCTGTAATTGACAAAACATTGTAGTATTCGTTTATTTTCTCCAATTATTTGTGAAGTCAGTATTTTTGTAATTTGAACTGTAGTTACAATTATTTGCAGATAAACTCGATCTTTTATATTCTTAGCAATTGTTTTTAAAAGCCGCAAAGCAATAGCTGAAGCTGTTATTGGACGTCTCTTGGTTTTTTACAATCCAAAGTGTTTGGATTGTATTGGTGTGCTGTCTTTTTTAAAGATCTAAGTCGGAACCGGTTTGGGCTCCTTTTACAGCCTTAAGGTATAAAGAGTTAGGGCTACTTATTTCTGCGCGCGAAGTAAGCTTACCTAGTTCTCTCAGGCTATCCGACTCTGTAAAACACTGAAGATAAACTTCAATTATTACGGTGGTATAATAATACAAAACCGGATTCAACGGTATACACATCGTGCTCTATCTAATAGACTGACTATGAACAGCAGAGCTAGCACTGTATAAAATAGAATAGTGTCTTCTCAGTCTCTGATTGGTTAGACGCATACATCTAGTATTTCAAGTGCTGCATCCATCCGGGGTTGTGAGTTTTTCATCCGAATTTGTTGAATGTAGCTGAAACACGTTGGATGTGTCATCCTCGTTTAATGTTGGAGTCGGTGACTTGTGTCGTCTTCTGAGGTCACAGTTAAATGAAGTCTGTGACTAGAGTCGTCAGTAAGTGGTCCACATCTTTTCAGGTATGGAACCTGTAAGGGCGCCAGTTACAGCGTGTGCTGGCCCGTAACGTCAGTCCTGCAAAAGTGTCTGACTGTCTCCCACTGTCTTGTAGTGAAGATTTGTTCCCAGTTGGATGGAAGGTTGTAGTCTGTAGTCTCTGTCGGTTTGTAAAAGAAGATTTCAATTCATCTCCATGTGATGCAAAAGTTGTTCCGATCGGATTTACCAGTTCGTCTTCTGGTTAGAATCCATTGTTAGCTTTTGTGTGAGCTACTTAACTCTTTAAACTATAGAAGTTTAATTCCTACTGAGTAAGCTCCAACCGGAGAAAAAAAGAAAAGAAAACGATCCTTATCTTCAATTTGTGGAAACGAAAAGGAAAATCGAAGTAACAAATAAACAAGGAAAAATCAAAATAAAAAGAATAGAAAAAACATAACAACGTTTGTGTTTGGGGACAATGAGCAAGTGGGTGGGACTGTACCCATCAGCGATATTCGAATTCAAAACCCGGGGCTCGATTGTCAGGGTCCCGGAAGAACTCGAGAAAGTCCTTCTCCCATGCGAGGCAAACGGCGAGAGCTCGAGGGTACAAATCATCTTTGCAGTGTGGCTGCATTGCCAACAGGTGGTATAATATTTGTTGTTCCTCGGCAGATGGATCTCGATTCGCCAGCTTGTCCGCAATCCAGTCTCTCTAGAGATGTTTGAGGGTGTGTCCATACATGCACTTTGTGGCGCCTCCTTTTATGCACTGGAGATATTCAATTGGGACAAGGATTGGACGATGTGTCCTAGTGTAGAGGGGGACGAAGAGGAGGTAGTTCTTGATGGTATCAAAATTTCTCAACGTTCCTTCGCAATAGCTAGTGTTAATGATGTAGTTGTAGTATAGATAATATGGGGAGGTGATCTTCGTGTTGGCAAATTGAAGTCGATTGCAGTTGATGTGGATAAGAGGGTTCGTTCAGTGAAAATGGTGTTGTACAAACAAGTAGTTGTGAATCGTATGGAAAATTTTCGTACGATTCATTTTGTGAGTTACGATACGGGTAATGTCTCTCTTGAACATAGTTTTCAAATAGTCATTTTGGCAATCTTCCAGAGCAAAAAAATACTTTGATGTGTTCCAAAAGCGTTCTGTGAAACGCGGGTTAATCGCAAGACAAGTACACTCGAGGACACGGTTCTTGTCAAGTCCTTCCTCAACATATTCGTTCTCTAATTGACCGAGTGAAAATGAGCCTGCAGTGGGTTTTAGCGTGTGCGCCGGTGGAGTGGAGATATAGCTATTTCGTTTGGGGACGCGGATGCAGTGTTCGGTGTTATTCCCCAGAGGAATTTTGAACTGGTAGAATTTGAAGTTTGGGCCGGGTATTCTGTGAAATGTACTTTGTGCTGGCGTGAAAGAGTTTGCCCTGGCCTTTGATGATGAGGGCTCTGAGCCTCGTGGAGGGCTGACGATATATCTTGAATTAGCTGCCGACTGTGCGGCTCGTACTGTCAGACTCGAACGGGATATATCTCATGTGTGCTTGGCCGAGCGCGTCTTCTCGGAGAAGAGTCCGTAATCGAATAGTTATCCGTGGAAGTGGTTCTATCATATGTCGTACTCTGATGAAATAGAGTAGCTACTCGCAATGCGGGTGCGCTTATTTTTACTTAAACTGTGATTCGCGGAGGGAGATCCTGACTTGAATGTTTTACGCTTACTCTCGGAGCGGGAATTACAAAGAGAATTGTTCAACTGATTTTGAATTGCAAAACCAAGAGAATGAACGGAAGTGCTTTTAAACAAATTCTGAATGCGTGATCAGACATGTCTGATCACGAAACAGGAAACCAAGGGAGGAAGTATTGAACAGATCATAAGATACTAAATGAACAATTATGAACTAAATGATGAAGGGCAAATAAATTGAACTAATTTAAAGCCTTCGTATAAAAATGTACTTCATCAAATAAATAAATTTGAGGAGGAGACCCCGCTGCCCGGATCTCGCTTGCGGTGCTTCATTTTCTTATCTCCCTTCTGTTTCCTCGTTAACTCTTTAACATGGCTTTGGATCAACTCCTCCACCAATTTTCCCCCGGATCTTGGTCCCCTGCGGTCCGCGTATGCTTTTAATGGAGTTTGCCGCTCCAGTTATGTCCCGAATTTGGCGATATCGCTATTTCTGATTGTCACCACGGGTTTTCCGGGTTCTTTAATTGTGGATGTCGTCGGGCTAACTTTGAGGATATGCGAGCCAGGAGAAAGCACCTCATATAATCCCTCTAGGTTCTTCTTAGAGCGTCATTTTCCTTGAATATTTCTGACTAAATTCAACTCAACCGCTCGCTCTTTTAGAGGAATTGGTCGAATGGCCTTCGTCCGCAGGAAGCAATATTCGCCATCCGTGCTTGCCCTTTCTCTGGTTTTTGCTTCTTGCGTCGCTCGTGACATTTTTACCTCGACCTCAATGTCACTGCGGTAGTTATTCACCCATTTGTCGTCGGGGATTATTTCTTCTGGCGTCACTGTGTCTTCATCTAAATAGTAGTTTACAATGCTTTCATATGTGAGATTAGACAATTTAGGCGTGGTCGATATCACGCTCAGCGGGGTATTAGGTTTTCTTCCAAAGTGTGCTTCAAAGGGTGAGATCTTTGTTGTTTTCTGCCTACTTATTTGCAATTGGTGTATTATTATCTTTAATGCATGCTTTACATGAAGGGCATTAGTATACGATTTTTCCTCTTTGATCCATGCAAATCTATTTGTAATCGTTTGAATGAGTCTTTCTACCAATCCAATAGCGCGATGATCGTTTACTGGAGCTTCAATTATATCAATAGTATTTTTGATACAGATCGTCTTTTCTTGATTGCCAACCAAACATTTTGCCTGATCTAGTCGAATAGATCGTGAAATTCCGTGATTTTCAAAATACATTTCCAAAATTTTTAGAACATTTGGTCCGTTTGATTTGTTATAAATACATGCAGTAGGGTATTCAAAAAAAACGTTCAACAGGAGCTAAGAATTAAATTTTGTTACCCTTTTCATCAAAAAATGGACCTCCAAAATCAATTTGGATTTCTTGATTTGGTTCAACACACGGTATATGAGGATGAATTTGCTTAGTGGGAATAACAGATTTAAGGTTCTTACCAATCACAGTGCAGGGCTTGCATTCTGTAGCTTTTGCAATAAACTCGCGGCGTATGTATGGCCATCAGCAATGCGGGGCCATGCATATCATACCCCATGTGCCCGGTTGGCTGGAGTGTATGTCATCAATCAATGCCTCTCGTAGGACATTTGGTATAGCGACTTTTTCATCTATACACACACACCCAGAACGTACATGAAGATCTTTCCAATATGAGTGTATATACGGGTTCAGAGCTTTGAGGCGGCTTTCGTTATTTGTTATTATGCAGTCCCGTACCTCTTTTAACACTTCGTCTTTGCTTGTTAACGACGCAATTAGGGATTTATTGAAAATCTTGGACACAATGTAGTCAAATTTTGGTACATATGGGCTGGGCGTAAAAAAGGTACTGACATTAGAATAATGAGTCGGAGATGTTGGCGTTGTTATTTGCAGGGACTTGCAGCGCGGGTATTGTTTACCGAATTTGGTCGCTGACTTGCGGTGCGGGTATTGCCTGGCGAATTTGATCGCTGATTTATGGTGCGGTTATTGCCTGGCGAATTAGAACGCTGACTTGCGGGGCGAGTTTTATTTTGACTTAAGGTTTGCCGATTCGCTGTGCGGGATGAATCGTTAAAACGAACGCGAGTGATGCGTTTTTTAGAAGTCATTTTGTTACTGGTTTTGCTTATATAATTTATTTCTGAAGAAGACTTAGATGACAATGAATGTTTTGAATTGGAAGTGCACGGCTGAATTGTAAGATGATTTGAGGCAAAAAGCACTGATTTTTATTGTGGTTGGTGACTTTTAAAAATATTTGTGGAATGTCTCCTAATTGGCTGGATTTTAGATTGAATAATTTCAGTCTCGCGCGGCGCGAAAGCTAATTCATTCCGATTTTGGAATATTTGTTTACGCTTGTTTGCATTTCGCTTAGCGAGAGAAGAGTGAAGTGGTATTTGTGACGCGGGATCTACACATTTTAAATTGTTTAAATTACAGTTAGTATTTGGGGCTAAATTTTGCGGAGCGGGAGAATTGTAATAATAATGTTTGTATACTCGTGCTGCATGTGTGCTAATTAAGTTTATCGCCTTATTGTTGGCCTCAGTTTTAGGGTGTGATTTGCGATGCGGGGTCGTGTGCTTTTAATAATTGGTGTAAATGAGGTGCAGGTTCTGTATTATTTAATTCCAATGATTTAATAAATGCAGAAATTAACTTTAATTTTGCTACAATAAATTTTTCGTCATACGCGGAGACTTTTTTTAGCTTTTTGAAACGGGCGTCTAGAAATGTAGTCAACTAATCCCATTTTCGCCCCAGGAAGATGTTCAATATGAAATTGAAAGGGGAGTAAACGATCGGTCCAGCGAGTTAACCTACTTTTGTATGATTTATTCGATCTATTTTATTCATGATAGATAGAAGAGCTCGACGATCCGTAATAACTGTAAAACTTTTTCCGTACAGATAATTTTTTAAAAATTTTCAATCGACCAAACTACTCCCAGTAGTTCAAGATCGTTTACGCTATAGCGTTCTTCGAAAGAATTTAAAAAACGAGACGTAAATTCAATTGGTTTCCACCCATCAACTGTCAGCTGTTCAAGTGCTGCTCCGAGACCGGAACGAGACGTATCACATTTTACGCGTGTCTCGAGTTGCGGGTTAGAGTGACTATTTGCGGTTGCGTTCGCGATGAGATTTTTTATTTCATTAAAACAATTCTAGTGTTCCTCTGTCCAGATGATTTTTTATGTCTGTTTCAGTAAAAGGCGGAAGGGATGACTAATTTGAGCAAGATTTGGAATAAATTTTCCAATGTAATGAAACGACCCCAGAAAAGAACGGAGTTTCTTTAGAGTTTTCGGAGCTTCAAGTGCTAAACTCGCAGCTGTTTTGCTTTCACGGGGCGAGATACCCGATTGAGAAAAATGGTCAATCAATTTCTAACTTTGCAAAGTGACATTTAGGAAGGTTTATCCTAAGATTTTCATCATCTAATAGTTTAAGACAATTCATGACACAGCATTTATGTTCTTCCAGAGACCCCTTGCTGACGATCAAAATTTCGTGTATAGAACAATAAGTATTCTTTAGACCGATTAAGGTAAAGTCCATTGCTTTTTGAAATTCTGCTGGCATATCTGTTAACCCATAAAATCCTGTTTGAAATCTGTAAGTGCCGGTCATATCACCACTAATAATGTTAAATTTACAATGATTTGCCATGTTAGAATCCAAATTTAATTGACTCTATGCGTACTTCAAATCTAGTGAAGAATAGTTTGTTGTGTTTTGCGACGCAGGGGCACTAATTTGCTGAGAAATGGATTCGATAACCGTATCAATATTTGGCATCTGATATTTATTCCTGTGAATTGCTTTATTTAGTACTTTTGAATCAAGTGCAAGCTTTATTGTTTAACCTTTCTTTACGGTGACCACTATTCGTGATATAAAATATTTATCAGGACAACTTGAAAGTTTTACGATATGATTTTCGTCTAACAATTTCTTAAGTTCTTTATTGACTTTTCCTTGTAAGTAAATGGGAATACGTCTTCTTTTTTGATGTCTAGGTCGAAAGTCTTTGTGAAACTTAGATTTTGCCACATGGTTTTTTGATCTTCCGATGCGAGATATCACTTCAGGAAAAAATTTTGCGATTTGTTCTTTGAATTCTGGAGGAAAAAATGTTGACACAATTACTTTTTTGAGATGTAGATTGAGTCACTGCTAGTCCAAGTTGATCAAACAAGTCATGGCCGATTAGTTATTTTAGACCGTCAGCTACAACGGTGAATGTTGCGGAATCACAAGTCCAACCGTTGCTGGTTATTGGAGATTATAAGTTTCCTTCCACCTGGATTGGTTCATTCGAGAAAGTCCGATGTTGCGGGACGTCTTTTCGCTGATCCAGAAAGCGCGAATACTACTTTGTACTACTTGCAATGCGAGTGAACAATTGAGAATACTGCATGCGCTACCGGAGTCCACTATACACACACACACCCAGAACGTACATGAAGATCTTTCCAATATGAGTGTATATACGTGTTCAGAGCTTTGAGGCGGCTTTCGTTATTTGTTAGTATGCAGTCCCGTACCTCTTTTAACACTCCGTCTTTGCTTGTTAACGACGCAATTAGAGATTTATTGAAAATCTTGGACACAATGTAGTCAAATTTTGGTACATGTGGGCTGGGCGTAAAAAAGGTACTGACATTAGAATAATGAGTCGGAGATGTTGGCGTTGTTATTTGCAGGGACTTGCAGCGCGGGTATTGTTTACCGAATTTGGTCGCTGACTTGCGATGCGGGTATTGCCTGGCGAATTTGATCGCTGATTTGTGGTGCGGGTATTGCCTGGCGAATTATAACGCTGACTTGCGGGGCGAAATTTATTTTGACTTAAGGTTTGCTGATTCGCTGTGCGGGATGCGTCTTTAAAACGAACGCGAGTGATGCGTTTTTTAGAAGTCATTTTGTTACTGGTTTTGCTTATATAATTTATTTCTGAAGAAGACTTAGATGACAATGAATGTTTTGAATTGGAAGTGCACGGCTGAATTGTAAGATGATTTGAGGCAAAAAGCACTGATTTTTATTGTGGTTGGTGACTTTTAAAAATATTTGTGGAAGGCCTCCTAATTGGCTGGATTTTAGATTGAATAATTTCAGTCTCGAGCGGCGCGAAAGCTAATTCATTCCAATTTTGGAATATTTGTTTACGCTTGTTTGCATTTCGCTTAGCGAGAGAAGAGTGAAGTGGTATTTGTGACGCGGGATCTACACATTTTGAATTGTTTAAATTACAGTTAGTATTTGGGGCTAAATTTTGCGGAGCGGGGGAATTGTAATAATAATGTTTTTATACTCGTGCTGCATGTGTGCTAATTAAGTTTATCGCCTTATTGTTGGCCTCAATTTTAGGGTGTGATTTGCGATGCGGGGTCGTGTGCTTTTAATAATTGGTGTAAATGAGGTGCAGGTTCTGTATTATTTAATTCCAATGATTTAATAAATGCAGAAATTAACCTTAATTTTGCTACAATAAATTTTTCGTCATACGCGGAGACTTTTTTTAGCTTTTTGAAACGGGCGTCTAAAAATGTAGTCAACTAATCCCATTTTCGCCCCAGGAAGATGTTCAATATGAAATTGAAATGGGAGTAAACGATCGGTCCAGCGAGTTAATCTACTTTTGTATGATTTATTCGATCTATTTTATTCATGATAGATAGAAGAGCTCGACGATACGTATTAACTGTAAAACTTTTTCCGTACAGATAATTTTTAAAAAATTTTCAATCGACCAAACTACTCCCAGTAGTTCAAGATCGTTTACGCAATAGCGTTCTTCGAAAGAATTTAAAAAACGAGACGTAAATTCAATTGGTTTCCACCCATCAACTGTCAGCTGTTCAAGTGCTGCTCCGAGACCGGAACGAGACGTATCACATTTTACGCGTGTCTCGAGTTGCGGGTTAGAGTGACTATTTGCGGTTGCGTTCGCGATGAGGTTTTTTATTTCATTAAAACAGTTCTCGTGTTCCTCTGTCCAGATGATTTTTTATGTCTGTTTCAGTAAAAGGCGGAAGGGATGACTAATTTGAGCAAGATTTGGAATAAATTTTCCAATGTAATGAAACGACCCCAGAAAAGAACGTAGTTTCTTTAGAGTTTTCGGAGCTTCAAGTGCTAAACTCGCAGCTGTTTTGCTTTCACGGGGCGAGATACCCGATTGAGAAAAATGGTCAATCAATTTCTAACTTTGCAAAGTGACATTTAGGAAGGTTTATCCTAAGATTTTCATCATCTAAGGGTTTAAGACAATTCATGACACAACATTAATGTTCTTCCAGAGACCCCTTGCTGACGATCAAAATTTCGTGTATAGAACAATAAGTATTCTTTAGACCGATTAAGGTAAAGTCCATTGCTTTTTGAAATTCTGCTGGCATATCTGTTAACCCATAAAATCCTGTTTGAAATCTGTAAGTGCCGGTCATATCACCACTAATAATGTTAAAGTTACAATGATTTGCCATGTTAGAATCCAAATTTAATTGACTCTATGCGTACTTCAAATCTAGTGAAGAATAGTTTGTTGTGTTTTGCGACGCAGGGGCACTAATTTGCTGAGAAATGGATTCGATAACCGTATCAATATTTGGCATCTGATATTTATTCCTGTGAATTGCTTTATTTAGTACTTTTGAATCAAGTGCAAGCTTTATTGTTTAACCTTTCTTTACGGTGACCACTATTGGTGATATAAAATATTTATCAGGACAACTTGAAAGTTTTACGATATGATTTTCGTCTAACAATTTCTTAAGTTCTTTATTGACTTTTCCTTGTAAGTAAATGGGAATACGTCTTCTTTTTTGATGTCTAGGTCGAAAGTCTTTGTGAAACTTAGATTTTGCCACATGGTTTTTTGATCTTCCGATGCGCGATATCACTTCAGGAAAAGTTTTTGCGATTTGTTCTTTGAATTCTGGAGAAAAAAATGTTGACACAATTACTTTTTTGAGATGTAGATTGAGTCACTGCTAGTCCAAGTTGATCAAACAAGCCATGGCCGATAAGTTATTTTAGTCCGTCAGCTACAACGGTGAATGTTGTGGACTCACAAGTCCAACCGTTGCTCGTTATTGGAGATTATAAGTTTCCTTCCACCTGGATTGGTTCATTCGAGAAAGCCGATGTTGCGGGACGTCTTTTCGCTTATCCAGAAAGCGCGAATACTACATTGTACCACTTGGAATGCGAGTGAACAATTGAGAATACAGCATGCGCTACCGGAGTCCACTGGTAGTGTAGTGCTGATATTGCCGATCTTGATGGGCATGTTGAGGGGTTCTACTTTCTCTACTGCATTCTCGACCACCGCAACAGTATTATCCTTCTCCGCTACTATAGTCCGATTCGTAGAGCTTAGCTGGTTGTAGAAAATTCACTGAATCCTCGAGATGCGGTTCTTCTTCCACGACACTTACCATCTTTTTCCTGGAATTTTGTGGTTTCACGTTCTTTTGTTTTCTGCAGACTTTCGCAAAATGGTTTAGAAGTCCTCAATTGTTGAAAGTTTTAACTTTTGCGATACATTTATCACGATGATTCGGAAGCCAAATTCCTCCACAACTTGAACAGTAGAGAGTGGAGCGGTTGTTTTGTCTTGGAAAATTATTCGAATTTTGCCAATTCGGGGTTCGACAGCTACTAGAGAATTGAACTGCGTTGACGTTAGCCGGAATGACAATCTTGTTATGCTGCTGAGTTTGATGCTGGTTTCGCATCCCAAGTCCCATGTTAATTGCTAGCTCTAATGCCTGACGCGGCTCAACTGTTTGTTTGAGGAGTTTTTTTTTAATTTCAGGGTCCATTAGGTTAGTGATGAAGACGTCGCTTATCAGAGTCTCTTTCTTATTTTCGAAGTCGCAGTTCTGTGCCAAATCCGCCTGCCAACATGACGGTCAAAAGTTATGTTGCGAGGACGGATGAATGCCTCTTCCACGATCTTCCAGAAGTCTACGGTAGTGAGGGTATTGATTATGATATGCGGGTTCTTGCATTTGAAAATGCGACGTCGATGCCTAGATAGAGTAGAGACACGGGAGTAGAGTACCCCGATGCTTAGATAGAGTAGAGACACGGTTTTGCGATCCGCCAGTGGCCCCGGTTTGTCACCACGCATTATACCGACTTCAATTAGCCGTTGGCATTTGTTTTGCCAGTTCATCTTCTGTTGTTCGTTGCGAGCATTCCTCTCTCTCTCTCTCCTATTGTGCAGAAGAGCAATCTATAGTTTCTTCGTATATTGGTTCAAAAGGAAGTCCCGTCATCTCGGGTTTGGGTCCAAGTAGTGTATCAAGAATGACGTTCTCTTTCGCCAACAGTGCCAGTTTACATTGCACTCTCCATTTCTCCAGAGAAGAGGAGGGTCGGGTGTAGGTTTATCCCAGAAAGCGTCTATTCCGAGAGGTGTACGATTAGTTGCTGGCTGCGCCATGTCGTACTCTAATGAAATAGAGTAACTACTCGCGATGCGGGTACGCTTAATTTTACTTAAACTGTGATTATCGGAGCGAGATCCTGACTTGAATATTTTACGCTGACTCGCGGAGCGGGAATTACAAAGAGAATTGTTCAACTGATATTGAATTAGGAATCTAAGAGAATGAACTGAAGTGCTTATAAGCAAATCTTGAATGCGTGATCAGACCTGCCTGATCACGAAGCGGGAAACCAAGAAAAGAAGTATTGAACAGATCATAAGATACTAAATGAACAAATATGAAGTAACTGATGAAGTGCAAACAAATTGAACTAACTTAAAGGCATCGTATAAAAATATACTGCATCATATAGATAACAAAGGATAGGTATCCTCTGGGTATCACAGTGCCGCTCGTACTGTCAGACTCGAACGGGATATATCGTGTGTGATTGGCCGAGCGCGTCTTCTTGGAGAAGAGTCCCTATTCGAATAGTTATCCGTGGAAGTGGGTCTATCATATGGAGGAGGTTGTAGAAAGAATGACTGTTGTGGTGGCGGAGACACCGTGGAAGCTTCGTATTTTGACAATGGCATCCGCATATCTACTGGCTGTAAGCCGTCGCAGACATCTGTGGTTGGGGATAAACCAGCGGTTATGCTCAAGAGGGTTGGCCACGCACTCTTCCTGAGTGGGCCCAATTGGCGGCCACCGTCTCTGCTGTTGAGCGGTTGACTGTTCTGGCGCCAAATCATCTGCCCAAGATGAACCTTGTTGTGCACGCGTTAATGGCGGCAGCTGCCCCCCCCCCCCCCGTGAAGAAGCAGCTCTTCTGGTTGGTCCTGTTGCTGCTTTTGGGGAGCTTGTGTCGCTCCCGATAAACAGCAGTTATCCTCCAGAGGAGGAAGAAGTGGTGGGAGGAGGCAGAGGGTTCACCCATGAATAGTTGTACGTGTCCACAGACTTTGGTTTTGGTGATGCCCGGGCCAACGCGAAGAGGACCGTTGTCTGCATCCCGTAAACTGGTTGCGGAACTGGAGGGACCTACATCTGCGACGTGAGAGGCGAGGGGAGAGTGTCCAGTGGGACGTGATCCATCTGCAGATTTGGCAGTGGTAATGAGTTAGTAGCGGTTTTCCTCGGTTTCCTGTGCATGTGGTTTTTTAAAGACTTCAAATGATATTTTTTTGGGGTGGATGTTTAGTAGCGTCTCCATTGCAGCAGCTATTTGATTCTGTAGCTGGTGGAGCACTGGACTTTGTGTTGGATTGTAAGTTAGGGGACCTAATTGTGAAGTTAATCTTTGTCCCAGAGTGGGACAATTTTCACAATTGAAGATTACAATAGCAAAGGTTGATTCTGGTAGGAGGAAATTATGCTGGCGGACGAGATAATTTTTTATAGTTTTTCTATTGTATAGTCTTTTTTCAAAGGACAATTTAATATGTGGATATTTAGATTTGTTTTGTGAATTGTTATTATTTATCCAATTTTAGGAGGTCCTTTATATATCAAGCTGGGATAGCATCCAATTTTTTTGTATACACTGTGAAACTATGGAGTAATTCTGAGACTTTTGGCGTTGCTTGTGGTGGAAAAATCCCCAGATAAAAAAGAGCAATGTGAGCATTGTTAAAATCTCTTAAATAAAAAACCCATTAGCTACAAGTTTGCGTGTACAGGATGTAGTTAACGTTTTAAAAAATATTGTGGGATTTTATTTGTTAAGTTTTAAATCTTTGTATATATCAAAAATTGTCAACGTAAGGATTTCTGCGAAAAAAACTTCAAGTCTCTGCTGAGATTTTTTTACACCTGTTGAAGTTTTTGAAACGAGGAAATTGCAGTGCAGTGAACTGAAAGTTGTTTTTTTAGTAGAGAAGGGGCTGCTGCGAGCTGGTTGTTTGTTTGAAACTGTTCTTTGGCGATTGCTACTGTGAACAAGTTGATTCATATTTGAAGAGGAATTGTGAGAGAGTTTGGTGAAGTTTTAATAGCAATGAGACTAAAATCTTTAAAAATTAAACTGCCTTAGGACAAGAAAGAACTGTACTGTGAAAGAATTCTTGATTGGAAAAGAGTTGGTTAAATGAAATTATCCTAAATGAATCACTAAGAATTTTTGAGAAAGATTTGAGAGAATTTGAGAGAAAGAGAGGTTGTAGAGATGATTGCAGTGAAGAAGTTTATATTATAATCAAGAGAGAAGAATTTTTTGAGATAGAAGAGAGACAACTGAATGTCAATCAAGTAAGACTGTGAAGTGATTTTAGTCAATACCGCTCGTTACTTAGTCTAAAATCGTTAAATTAAATAAGTTGGGGTGTTTTTCCTATACCGCTCTGTGGGTCGCTTGTCAACTTAGTTTCTAGTTATTTTATTTTATTTTTTAGACGTGGCGAACTTCCTGCTTTTCCCTCGTTTTCTTTTTCTGATGAAGGGGGTTTGTGGATATGCTAAGGTAGCAGGCAAAAAAGCAGCCCTGAAGTGGAGGTATCGTGGGGTAATTTCTTTTTAATATTCCGGTATAAGTAATCGTGTTAAGGGGAGAGGAGTAAAGGAACTTTCCGATATCTCTCTCTCATTAAGGAGAAGAATACTTTTGTTTTTTTGGGCAGGTTCTATTTATAGGGTATTTTGTTTTTTTTATGCTAAGTTAGACTCAGCTTAGTAAAGCCAGAGAGAACTTAATTGCATTTATGTTGCTGTTTGTGTACATTAGTAGCTTGTCATTCGGGAACCCGAAATTTTATACTTTGGTATAAATACATTTTAGTCTTTTGTTGGTTGTTTTTCTAACCGGATATTTCTAGTGTTGCATTTTTCCAAGTCAGTACCGCTTAGTCTTGATTGATTGTTTGGGTGGGGGGATGTTTCACTCATGTTTGATGGTAGACTTGGATTGTCTAGATCAAACGAGACAGACTTCAACTTGGTGATAATCAGTTTGTGTGGATTAAGTCGTTAGAGAAAGTTATCAGAGAACTGTTTCTCCATTTGTTCTTGAACAAATAAATTTTTCGGATAATATGGAACAATTTTACTGCGATGGCCTACTATTTGTTTGTATGACAATTCCTCCAGTTTATTTATTATATATATTTTAGGAGTATCTCTTATTTTGTTAGAGCCTTTTTTTGTGGTTGCAATTTTTTTCGATACACCTACTTGTGTAGTTTTTTTTAAAAAAATTATTACACTAGAGTTAATTTTAAGTGGTTTTTTCGTACCAAAACGGCGATTAATGTATGATCAAAGATGTTTGTTTTGACGTAGATAATTTTGTACTTCGATATAGATATCTGAGTGTGTCTTGTTTCTATTAAGAAACCAGTATGTGAAAGGTACTTCTGTATTTTTTTAATTTCTAGAAGGTCTGTATAAGTGCGTTTTGGTTAAGAATTACACGGAGAATGCTGTTTGAGAATGGGGAAAGGTCCATATTTGTTCTTACTTGTGAGTAAAAAGCGCGAGGAAAGGTTTTGACTTTTTGTGACCACCTGTCACACTTAGTTAGTCTCTAGCACAGTGCAAAGAAATTTGTTTAATTGTCTATTACTATTTTCTATAAGGCCATTTGAACACGGTGCATAAGGTGTGCGAGGTTTAAATTGTACGTTGTAAACGCGACAAAAAGGTGTGAATTCGCTGTTATTATGTTCATTTCCATTATATGTGGCTAAAACATCTGGAATTCCAAATTGAACAATCTAGTGATCAAATAAAACATTAAGTGCGTTTACTGAGTTTTTCCGTGGTGAATGGTGAGGAACTAAATAACATGAAATCGCATCTACGACGAAGTTTCATTTGAAGATGGGATGATAGGTCTCTTCGGATCTATTGAGATACGATGATTGACGTATGGTGAATCTTCTAAAAACCTCTGTTGAGGAGCCATTGACAGATTTGGCATGGATTTGCTTTTTGGCAAACCAACCAGTCTTGTGTAAGAATTGCTATCCATGTTCTGATATTAGGAAAATAGTATTCTTCGCTGACTGTGGCGTGAGTTTTTTCACGGCAAGGTTGACCTGAAAGACCGTGTGTGTGAGCTTTGTTAAGTTTTATTGGAAGTAAGGAAAGTGGAAGACAAATTTTGTGTGGTTTTGCGTGGTTAGAATGTAATAAATTTATTGGTTGGATTCTTTTATACTTAAATACTGGAAACAGCGATATTACTGTAGCAGTCCCTTGTTTACTCTGATTGTTATAGTGGGAGTAGCCGGCAATTTTTATGTCGTTTCCAAAGAAATGATTTGTCTTAAAACTGGGCCGCGTTGTTTTGTATCACATAAAATGGATTCATTTATCTCTGTTTTCTCTATGTCAGAATAGTTATATATTTCTGGTTATATAGTTATGAAGTCTTCCATTGCTGGGAGTGAGAACTTTATGCTATTGATTAACTCTGCATAATAGGCACGTTGTGAGTGAGCCGTAACTGGTTGAAATTTTGTTTTTATTTAGCAGGACATCTGTATGTTGTACTATTGGGTATGTTTCCGAACGGATTTTTTTTGTTGAGGTTGTTAATTCGCTGAAATCGGGTGTGTTCCAAAGGTTGTGATTTTGTTAAGTATTCAGTTTACAAAATGGGAAGATGGACATTACTATCAAGTTGTAACTTAAAACAATAATTTCTATTCGTAGATATATAAGGAAGTGTGATAATTCAAGAGTTTACTCTGTTTTGATGTTTGTATTGTATGCTTTTGAGAGAACATAGTGACACTGCATTGTTGGGATGTGTTGGTTATGTGTCAAAGAAAATTTAACTGATTCTGGTATTTCTACTGTTTTTAGGCGATGTTCATCGGTGTGGTTGATGTCAACGAACGGCTTAAAAAGTCTGGAAATGAAAGGTTTTTTGCCTTCTGTCCAAACGATGTGTAGGTTTGATTACAATAAGTTAGGCTTCAAAGGCTTTGTGATTGGGTTTATTTTCATGTTTAATTGAAAAGTTTATTGGTTTGTGGTCTGTGTATAATACGATAGGTTTTCGTGACCCTAGTATAAAAAATTCATATTCTGTCAATGCATAAATTATTGCAGAGCATTCTGGTAAAATGGCGAAGTTCTGTTGTTGAGAAAAGACGAGAGTTTGCTGATATAAAATCCATTTTCCCAAATTGATTTTTCTGGAGTAATGCCGCGCCTATGCAATAATTTGAGGCATCGCACAGGATATAAATATGTTTGCTGCGTTAGCAGTAGCAAGAGGTTGTGTGCAGTCTTTGAGCCCCTTTTTTAATTTGTCAAAAGTTTGCTGTAGTTCCGGTGTCCATTTGAAATTGACCGTATCTCTAAGTTGGAGACAGAATGGTCGTAAAATCACTTCGAAAATATAGATCTATTTGGAGTGAAATGTGAGAAATCCAAATTTTTTTATATTTCTTTTTCGTTTTTTGGTAGTTGAAGTTTTAAAAATCCGTCAATTTTTGATTTTAATGGAAAAATTTGATTGTTTTTTTGGTGTCCTAAGAATTTCACTGATTCTAGGAAGAAAAGCAATTTATCTGGTGCAACTTTAAAAATTTCAACTTTTAGAATTTGTTAGCTTTTGTTAAGCTTTTGTAGCATCGTGTCTGTTGCAGTATCTTGTATAAAAACGTCATCTAAATACGAGATGATTTTGTTTAGGCTTTTGAAAGGTTTAAATAACCTACTCATGATTGAGAAAGTGCGGTGGGGCCGATAGAAAAAAGATAAGCGTTTAAAGCACTACTGTTTTCCTGCAATAACAAAAATTATTCATCTCTGTGAGAGTTTATCTAGTACTATCTGGTTATATGCGCATTTCATATCGGCTATTGAGAACACTGGTCCCTGAATTCGGATTAATATAACTTGTATTTGCTCTATTGGCCAACTACATAATAGTGTTCAGTTGACGGGCATGTAGTACATTTTTCAATTATTCTCCTCTTTCAAGTATTATTATAGGGTTAATGAATGTGTTCCACAAATTGAGTGAATTTGTAATCGCGGGAGAGATTATATGGAAATATGTAAGTTTATCTACTAGTTGTTGTATTTTGTCTTGTAATTGAAGACGAATACATGTTGCACGTTGTTTCTTGAAGGCTGCTTTAGCAATCAGAGACAGATTTAATTCTGATTTGAGTTTGCCTACGTCAAATTTAGAAGTGGCATGGCAACTTTTATAATAATTGAGAAGTTGAACTAATTGTTCAAATTGTTCTCGGTTTCATTTTGTGTGTTCGAAGTTAAGCATCTGGAAAAAGTTTTTTTTCTGTTTCTGTGATCAAAGATGTATTGAAATAGATGTATATCATAGATAATTGAATTATATTTTGTTGTGCTTTGTATTCTCGTCGTTCCTGTTGTTTCTTTTAAATTTAAACAATATATATATTATTTCGTGTTACAGAGGTACCATATGTTGGATAGTTTGTAATATAAGCTTCCATGAATTCTGTGATTTAACTAATACGGTACTTCGTGGTCTGATATTCAGTCAGTGAAATATCTTGATGTGGAAAGCCAATAAGTCCTTTGATGAGTGTAAGTGGTTGATTTGGAGAATTTT
Organism: Convolutriloba macropyga; assembly: GCF_964194025.1. Lineage (NCBI taxonomy): Eukaryota > Metazoa > Xenacoelomorpha > Acoela > Convolutidae > Convolutriloba > Convolutriloba macropyga. The sequence continues at coordinate 50,111,686 of NC_134471.1, forward strand.
GGATTAGAATTTTTGAATGAAAAATTGGAAGGGACATTCTACATTATTAATATCCATCATAGAAAAAAACATATATTTTCGTAGTGGTATAAATGATAAGTCTGATTTAAGCAGCGATGGTCCATAGCTGCTTTTGCATTCGAATGCGGTGAGAGAATAAGAATCAATGAGGTGTTCAAATGGATGGGAATATAGGGAGTGATCTCCAAGGACTCGAAATAAATTTGAATAATGTGGTGATTTTATTGATGATTCACAAAATTTCAAGGATTTCCTTTAAGAATGGTGCGCCTAAAATATTCAATTTTGTATTTGAAACATGACAGTGTAGTGTAAACACTGTATTTGGGTGCTTTCGGTGTTCCGTTACATCTAGGTATAAACCATGTTTTACACGTAGAGAAAAACGTCGATGTTTTTAGCTGAAACTTGTGATATTCTCTAATTTCATTCCAAGTGTCTTTGTTAAGTACATTTAGTGTAGCCCAAGAATTAGAAAATCTATTTCAATATGTGGTGGGGATATTGTTCTAGTATGGTCACTTTACTGTTGTGTTTATAATATAAGGATTAGTACCCAAATGTTATTTTCACACTAATATTTTTACAATTAAAAACTCATCTTGTGTATCTTGGATTAATTCTAAAAGTAAATTATTAAACTGTTGTTCCAGAAGTTGTTCTTTTGAAACAATCTGAGTTTCAGTGTTTTCTGCACGAGACGTGTTGTGGTCTGTTTGTTCTTGATCTAAAAGTGAGTTAATATAATATAGCACATTTCTTGAGAATGGTCGTCTGGAACGATTTCTATCTAGGTGATTGTCTTCTAGGTGATTGTATATTTAAGTGAATGTCTTCCTGAGTTGGAAGTGTAATTAATTTTATTAATTGGTTTATTTTTTTTGAAAATTTTGTGTTTTGAGTTATGATGAACAAAATCTGCTTGGTGGTTTAGAGTTATTTTTTCCAAAATATGGTTTTGAATTGTGGTTGGAAGCTCTATCAGAACTTCGGTGTCGAGAAGTATTTCGATGGTCTCTACCATTGCTACGTGTGTGGTAGGTGAATGGTTGCGATTTAGCAGTCAAATTATTTGATGTAACTTGTTTATTCGGAGGATTTTTCTTTGCCATAATTGCTTGATAAAATTTCTCTTTTCGGAAGTTAAGTTTAAGTAGCGGTTTTGGGTACCTTTTATCAGGGCAATTAGATATACTGTGTCCTGAGCGTGAACATTTTTTGAAAAAATTTAAAAATAGTGGTAATCCCCTAAAATTTGTTTTATTTGAATACTTGTGCCGTACTATTCCCATTCCGGATTGATCCCATAAGCTATTGTTTGTTCCATATCATCTACTGTGAGATTATCTATTTCTGTGGATATTTTTTATTGATGATGAAAAGGTAGAATTTCTTTTGCTTTCGTGTCGATCAAAATATGTACTAGTGATATTATCTAAGTGTATTTTTTTCTACTAAATGTGCAAATGGAAGTTGTAGTTCCAATGCTGTCAATTTGTGATTAGCTATCTTTTTTAAAAGAGTTCGTACTGATTGCTGATCTAATTATCTAACCAGTGCACCATTAATTTGTGCATTTCGCATGTCTGAAGCATTATTAACATATGCTTTTCTTGTCATTTTTTCAAATGAGAGTGCTAGTGTCTTGATTTGTTCTCCTGAAGCACGTGTAATGCTTTCTAAGAGTAATGTTGCTTTTCCCTGTAACTGTTGGTTTTGAAATGTTTTTTGATATTCTTGGCAGAAAATGTGCCAGTTTTTTAAGTATGTGAGGATACCATTGTTGTGCAGGGCCTATTAAGGCCGTTTGTATCATGGCAAATCGTTGTAGAATCCATGCCTCATGATTTTGTGAATCAAGTTGTTCTGGTCCTGCTGTCATAACCATATTTGCAGTGATAGCAGTAAAGAAACTTTTCGTAGTATATGTTGAATTACTACCATCAAACGGTCACAAATATTGATGCATAGGTATTGAGAGCCTCTTAAAAAAAGAAATTGTTTCTGCGTTTCTTCTCACAAACGGAAAGGTGTTTGTGTCGACGCTGCTTGCCAAAAATAAAGAGCGGGGGCATTTAATCTTCTTTGATTATTTTATGAATTAAATTGACTAACATAGTTTACTAACTGTGGTGGTGGTATTTGTATATTTTAATTGTTTGCAAATGATTTTTGAGAAGATGTATTTAAAATTTTGAAATTATTGGTTCAGTGATAAAACTAACGGCGTTTTGTCTTTTAAGTGGCCTGTTTAAACTAGGTAAAACTGAAAAAAGTAGTGTTTAGTACGTTTGACACTTGTGTTTGAATTAATTGGTTGTTGGTTTTGATAAATTTCATAATTATTATTGTAATTATTGTTACTTTGTTCTAAACCTATTAGTGATAATGTATTTATTGTATATGATGAAAACAGCGTTCCATCATAAAGTAATTTCAAATTAAAATCGGTCTCAGTGCTCTCAGTTGGATTCGCATCTATTGGTTGTGATTGTATTATTCTATCTAATTTCTGTTCAGTTAGTGATGCTTCTAGAGACCTACTTGTGTTCATTTCTCTAATTTTCATAAATGTGAATATTTGGTTTTAAGAGATATGGTTTTGCAATTGTTATTTGCGAATGGTCGGTTGCGATTTGCTGTATAATCTCGGACGCTAAATCTGTAACGATTATAAACTTTTCCGGGAACCAGTTCGGATGTATTGGAGTACTTCATGTAACTTATTAATCAGGTAATGGTATTTTTCTTTTATAGACTTTGTGGTTGGAAAAATATGTCTTGCAAGATATTTCCAGAAACGATGTTTAAACCAAAAAAGTGTGAGAATATCTAATATTTCTTTTTCTGGTAAGTTTGCATCTTGTGAGCGCTCAAAAAGGTTTTTATGAAGTGGTTGAAACCACCCACGTCCTACCTGGCTATTTGTATACGCTTTCTGATTTTCACTGTGTAGCAGCAGCATTAAGTGCTGATGCTAGTCGTGTCAAGAATTCATTTGATGATTTCTTAGATGCACATCAACGGTCAGTTTTGTGTAGTTCTGCGTATACTGCTCGTAAGAATTCAAAAAATGTGTCTGCTAACGATTGAAAATAAGAAGTGTTAAAGAATAGAGAGGTAAACCTGTCTGTGATGGGGTCACAAAAAAAGAATGGTGATTTTCGTGATAAGTTTACCGTATATTTCTATTAGGCATGAGAGAAATGCTGTTCGAGCATTTCATGACGCTTTTTCTGGCACAGGAAAAACAGGCTGTTGTTCAATACTAAAATAGTGACTTTTGAGTTGAAGTGCCATGCTCAATATTAAATTCAGTTCATCGAAAGATTTTATATTACTGTTAAACGTTTGTTTTGTTGTCTGAGAGCAGAGAATTTGGTTTGATTGGAGTGTTAATCCGATTGATATGATTTTTTTTTCATCGTGCTAGCTCATTTTTGTTAAAGTAAACGTCTTTTATTTTATAGTTTATTTGGATTTAGTTATTTTGGTAGGATTGTGTCTCTTTTTTTCGAAATTTAACTGTACAAAATATTTAATGAATATATAAAAGGCTAGATCTAAGTTTCTCTTTAAACGAGAAGGTTGTGTTTTTTTAGTTCTTGTTACGGTTAAAGTGTTCATCTTACTGGTAGCACCAGTTATTGCAGACCTGGTAATATGTTGGTAATATAAAACAACACCGGAGTCAAATCTATACACATCTTGCACCATCTAATGGACTGAATATCAATAGTAGAGTTGCCGCTATATAAAAAAGAGTAGCGCTTTCTCAGTCTTTGATTGGGTAGAGGCGTACATCCAGTGTTTCAACTGCTACAGATCTGTTCAAACTATTTTCAGCTTTTTCACTTCGCTGAGAAGTCAAATTAGAATGGTGACTTCAATCACATTGGTGTGGTAAAAGGAGCAAAAAACGAGTTCGTTTTAAGCGTGATTTTTTTCCAAGTACCTACAAAATGGAGTAAAAAGTTGGTATTTGAACATATGTTTGGTTCCGAAAGCGAATTTTATTTTTAAGTGCGAATTTTATTTTTAATTTTATTACTGTTTTCAGTGCTTTTTCTATTGAGTGCTTTTAATAAAATACATATGTATTATAATAGTGCCTAATTGCTTTTTATTGAAATAATCGATGGGCAGTTATTGTTTTTTTAAAGAGTCTTTTTCAAAAACGTACAGAAAACTTTGAAGTTTACCCGTTTTTTATTATTTTTTTTGGCTTTTCCACTCATTATCAGTAAGGCAGTATAATTGATAGCTTATGGGGCATAAGTCAACCTAAATAAATGCTTGAGTTTATGGTTTTAGTTTTCATGACTTGGACAGCGTTTGTCTAATGGTTTTAGTCGATTGGATAGTTTCAGTTCAAAGCTAAAAAAATTTTTATGAACTTGAACTCCATTCTTTTCAAAAATCTGTATTGAATCTATGAGGTTGACAAAGATTTCTGCTGAAAGTGTTGCCTAACCTGTTGGTCTCAATAATGACAAGCATCGTCAGGTGCTACATTTTTCTGAGTTCTGTTAGTAATTGTTTTAACTATTGCTCATTTATTAATCTCCTTAAATGCAGATTTTATAGGTTTGAAATGGGTAATAGGTTAATTCAGTAAGTTACTCGAGTTTATAGCAGTTTTTTTAAGATTTTGACACGTGCTCTTCAAGAAATAAATGTCGTTTTTTGGTCCTACATAATCTTGTTTTATTTTGGTCTTAATACACTGTCTCAAAAAGAACAATAGTTTGTTACTGGCATTTGGAGTGCCGCTCAGTATTTGTCAATTATGTTGACCCTTATTTTCAACTGAAGTTTCACTGGGATACCATTTGTCTCTGAAGGTTTTAGGTGAACCTCTGAGTCTTAGTTTTGCTTATCTTTGTTTTTTCTGTCTGTGCTTGCAACAGGAGTGCTGTACTCTTTCTAAGGACGCTTAGAGTCATTTTTTTGGAATTTTTTTAAATTTTAAGTATTCTTAAAACGCTAAAGTTCAGGAGAAACTTATTGTTTTTTAAATCTTTGTTCATTTTTGCAAATTTAGGCTCAGGGGCTTTGTTGACTGTCGCTTTGATATGACTGTAAACATATTGGAGTCTTGTCTATGGTTATTTTTTTTTGAATGATAGTTCAGGAGTTGCCTTGTTATGCTTAATTTTGTCAGTTTTAGTTTTGCAAGATGTTCAACAACATTTTCAATGACTTTAGGTTTTTGAAACGGGATAAACAGCTAATGCCTGGCGTACAATATGCTGTAGGAGAGGCCTTTGGCTGGTTTTTAGTTGACAGTTGATGTACTGAAATTGCTGAAAACGTCCTAATTCAAGAAAAAAAACCAGTTGCTGATTTTGAGCCATGTGATACCTGTTGATCGTTATTTTATTTTAGTGCAGTAAATCTTACACCATGCAATATTTTAGTTTTTTTATTTGTTCGTTATACTTCGTTTTACTCAGACTATATTCGTTTTTTCTCAATTGTAATTTTTTTCATGTTCATATTTATATCATATCCCGCTGCGTGATCAGACAAGTCTGTTCATTCCAATTTAAATTGTTGATAACCACTTCAATTCATAATTTTTCCTTGTTAATTCATACTGAATTGTCAGAATCTATTTTGATTTCGCTCCGCAAAGTCACTCCTAGCGAGGTCCAACAATAATCTGATAATTGTGTCGTTGCGCAGCAGAGGCTACAACAAAACAGTGAATTACGAATCGGCGCTGCCAATTAAACAAACTCCCCTTTAGATCGATGCTTTTTGGGACAAAACCTACACAAGATCCATGGCTCTGATGGGAAAAATGGAGGGTACAATACAAATTAGCCTTACTATACAGGGAGAAAATCATCTTGGATACACATCTCGGCCCTAAACCAGAACTGGTAGAACTGCCACAGGAGTCTATATGCGAGGAAACGATCATCGGTTCTTCAGCACACTCGAAACGGGAAAGCAATGCCCAAAACGGCCAATACGAGATGAATTGTAAAGATAAATGCCAAAGGCCCACTGAATTAGGCATAATGTGTGGAGATAAACCGTGGCCACTTGCAGATCGAAAAACCGTCTCATTGCTCTGCCTTAGCATCGGCGTAGAGGGGCGCAGATTTCTTAACAGCAAGAATCCACACATCATGGTAGACACTCGCACAACTGCAGAAATTTGGAAGATTGTGGAGGATGCATTCATTACACCCGAAACATAAGTTCGATAGGCACAACTTTTTCATCACTAATCAACTTTGGGGAGAAACAGCTGAAAATTTCTACGGAAAAATTAAAAAACCAGCGGAAAATTGTGCCTTTGAAAATAAAGAAGAAACAATGATCAGAGATTTTTTATCACCACCTTAATCAGTCATGAAAATCAAAAAGAACTATTGAAACAAACAATGAAACCGAGAAAAGTTCTTGAGCGGGCTTTCAACATTGAACTCGCATTGCGATATCAGCACCAAATCCAAGCTCACATCAAGACGCTCATTCCGGAAAACGCTATTGCAATACAATACCCACCCAGTACTCGCTTTTAAAATTGGTTTCTGTCAAACAATTTCCACAGACAAAGCATTCGACCACCATCATTACATAGCTTCAGTTGGGGGGGCACTATAGCTTCCTGGTCATCCAGATAAGTGCATTGCAAAGAAGAGAATTGCAACAACTGTGATGTGTTAAATTTTTGCCAAAGTTTGCAGAAAACAAAAAACACACTCAGCGCAAGATCTCAAGAGAACATCAGTCAACACAGGATTTCGTGAACTCCTTACAATCATCATCAGAAATGTATGAGTCAGAATAAAGTAGCGGAGAAGACAATTTGGTTGCCATAATAAACGATGATATGGAGAAAACCGAACTTCTCAACATGCTCATCAAAATTGTAAACATTTCAACTACTTTAATTGTTGGTTCAGAAAGTGCCTGCAGCATTTTGAATGAGTCAATCAAGGCGCGAGTTGTTAGTAGTAGTAATCCACCAGCACAAACAACAAATCACAACTGCAGACATTTTCAAATGAACCAATTCACATCGAGAGTAAAATTGGAATACCAATAACATGCAATGGCTGGCATATTCAAGCTGCTACTTTCACAGTTGTTTCCGATGGCCTCAAAATGCTCATTTGTTGCAATATCTTCGACCAAGTAGGATTTGCTTTCACACAATCTTCATCTCAAAAAAGTAAACAAGTAATTATTATCTCACGACATTACGCGTTCGAAGAAAAGATAGCCCTACAATTTCCAAATCTGATATCTCGAACCGGAAGATCAAAGAATTTATGAAACAAAATCAAAATTTCAAACATTTTCACTTACGACAACAAAAAAGAGACATACTTTCTAGTTTACAAGACAAAGTAAACTCCGAACTTAAAAAACTACACAGTGAAAAGCACACACAGATAAATATTTTATTTCACCAATCGTAGTCACTAATAAAAAGGATCAACCTATAAAACTAGCAGATGAGTCAAAAACCCTTAATAAAACGATTCTAGATACATTAATTAAATCCATATCTCAGCAAACTAGAGATCCCGCGTCGCAATGCACTAAATAGTTTTCAACATTAAATCTCAAGGATGCACAAAGTCAATTAAACTTAGACACTGAAACAGCAAATCACTGCAACTTCAGCATAGTAAGTGGCCATATTACGGGAAAATACCGATTTCAAATTGGGTTCTATTGTCTCACAGATATGCTTGCGAATATTCAAAAAGCAGTGGATTACACATTAGCAGGATCGAAAACTAACTAATGCTTCCTAGAGGATATACTGATTGTCATCAAAAGATCAGAAGAAGAACATAATAATATGTGTTCTATTGTCTTCGCAGATCCGATAAAGAAAATCTAAGGATTTATTATCCCCAATGTCACCTTGCAAAACTAGAATTCGCACGAATTAATATTACATTTCATCATCAGGAATTTTGCCAATCTAAAGTAAAACTTCCGCAATCTTATCTTTAGAAGCGCCGGAAACCTTGAAGAAGCTTCGTTCACTTCTTGCTTCACTTCATTATTTAAGTAAATTCATTGCAAACCTTGCACAGATTAATGTTCCATTACGCCCTTTATTACGAAAATCTGCTAAATTTGATGGGACTAAAATTGATGAGAACTTTTTTCATGAAATCAAGAATCGCATCGGAAATGCAATCAAAAATTGTCATTATAACTCACAACTCCAAAAACGAGTCAGATGTGACGCTTCTTGTGCCGGTATGGGTGCTGCTGTAGAACAACTCACAGTAGACGGCTGGAAACTCATTGCATTTACATCTATATTTCTATATTCTTACGAAGAAAGATACAGTGTTAGTGAATTAAAACTCTTTGGTGTAGTTTGGTCCATTGAATATCTTAAAACTATTCTTATTGAAAAAAAATTAAGGTTATTGCAGACTACAGAGCACTTCCATCAATATCAAAAAGAAACCGCTCCAACAATTTCAACAAAAGTCTTTTGACTCGTTGTGTAGATAGATTATTACCATATCAAGTCATATTGAACACATGCCAAAAGAGAAAATGGGTCTTGTTATTTACATCTTTTGACACCCAAATGAAAAGGCTAAAAAAGTCTCTGTCTACGCAATCAGCAGCATATTCAATCTCAGCATATTCATTAAATTTAAACTCAATTCAATCTGCACCCCATTTATACAATTTGCTTAAAACACATGATCCCGCAACGCGAATCACTGCACAAAGTGATCATGACATAAATTCTTAAAATACTATTAGCACAATTGCTACTCGCTTGCACATGCATGCATTTCACTTGTCACCCACTAAGCGAAGTCAATTTGAAGATACCATTTACAATACAAACTATTCCAAGTATGCATACCCCGCGTCGCAAATATCAGTTCACACTACACTCGCTAACCGATATCCATCTCATTTCAACCATTCTTTCCAAAATAAGACTGCAAATTATGCCTCAGGGCGAGAAACACATTTTTGTAAAACTAATTTCGCGCTAATCAATAGACATTCCTATTTTAGTTGCAAGAGTCAAACAACATGCATAAAATCAGCGCTTTTTGCTGAAATTTTTTCTAGAAACTCGTTGCATCATTTCAATTTCAAAAAAAAATATGTTTGTATTCAGATGTCTACTTCAAATAATACAATTTCAATGAAAAAAATCATTATGCCGTCAAAAAAACGCAATGCTAGAGTTAGATTTGACTATTCGACCCGCGCTGTGGATCCACCAGATACACCGACAACCAATTCGACGGCCGCATCATCCAATATTAGCTCTCCCCTCACAGCTTGCCCCAAACACCCAAATTTGAAAAGATCATAGGAAAAATTTTTCAGTAAATCCCTAATAACTTCCTTCACAAGTAAACATGCGGTACTCAAAGGGGTGCAAGATTTTATCTTCAAAAACAGCGAGGAAAAAGATAAGAAATTAAATCCGTACTTAAACTGATACTGGCGGGATCTCCATGTACGATCTAAATTTGGATGGGTTGACAAACAGATAGCCATTCCAAATGTACTCCTAGAAGCCATAAAATAGGGTTTTTATGCTAATCACCCGTGTACCTGGGGCATGATATATATGGCCATACACAGCTGGTGGCCATACATGCATAGGGAATTATTCGTCAGATCAACAGTGTGTAAACCCCGCACTGCTATTGGTATGGGACCTAACTCAGTAATTCCCCCAAGCAATTCCATCCCCATACACCTTGTGCTGAACCGAACCTGGAAAAACAAATTGATTTTGGTGGACTTATCTATGATGAAAAAGGCAATAAAATATACTTTCTCGCCGCGATAGATTGTTTTTCTAAATACCCCACTGCATATATTTTTAACAAAGCGAAGGGCCCAACTGTAACAAAATTTTTGGACATGTATATGGTAAATCACGAAATTCCTCGTTCAATTCGATTGGATCACCCAAAGTGTGTTGTGAGATATCAAGCAAAGAATATCTGTAACCAGAGTAACATATATATTATTGAAGCTCCAGTTAATAATCATCGATCAATTAGACTGATAGAAGTACTAATACGGGCAATTAGGAATAGACTTGCATGTATTAAAGACTAAAAAGTAGACAATTAGTTCGTTCTACAAAAGGCATTCATCAAAGCCTATTGTACACCAATTACGAATATGTCTTGCCCTAAGACGAACACGAAGAAGTGGCCCTTGGAAGCACACTTCGGTAGAAAACCTCAGACCCCGCTGAATGTAATCTGTACAACACCTAAATTGTCTAATCTCTCATACAAGAACATTTTAAAAGATTATTTAAAACACACTTCCTCCTGAGGGCATCCTTCACGACAACAAATGGCAAAACGGCTCACAAAGCCACCTTAAGGTTGAAGAAAGAGTGGTGAAGGCCACAAAAAAGGCGAACGAACGAGAAAAACAAAATTTACATGGCGAATACAAATTCCTCCGCTCGAAACTCTGTAGTCCTTTTCCTCTCTCAGAGCGCGCGGTGCAACTTAATTTGGCTCGAAAAAGACACCAAAAGTCGAGTTCAAAGAAGGACCTCGTGGGCTTATACGAAGTGCTTGCCCCAGGATCGAACATTATCAAGGTGTGCCCAACGACTTCGAACATCAGGGATTCGGGAAAAATGGTTGATTACGGTTTGCAAAATTAGGGACGCAACTTTAACAACAAACGCCACTCAATGTGTATTGGTATCTTTGCGGGCCTAGAACAAACGAAAATCTGGCGGAGAAGATCCAAAGCCATGTTAAAGAGGTTACCGGCAAGATCAAAATCGACAAGAAGGTAGAACATAAAACACACAACCCGGGCAGTAGAGTTTCATCTTAAAAGTCAAGTTTTGCTCGCGCGTTAAGGGGTCGCATCACGAAAACACCCAAGTTCTCGGCCCTCAAGAACCAACATGTTGAAACAAATGACGCTTCGCCGAGCAAATTTATCATCCCCACAACAAATGCACCATCCACAGCGTTACAACAAGTTCGTCCTTCTACAACTAACACCATTGCAGATAAGAGATCCGGTGACACAATTGGACGAAGCTCAACCTATTTTGGTTTCGGAGACACATCATCAGACTCTCTAATCAACGCCCCATCAAAACGTCAATGCAAAGATGGTGACGTCAAAAATTTGCAACCTCCCAATATCTCTGTTGTTAAAACCGTTCGATGCACGGCAGAACAAGCCCTAGAAGAAACGAACATTTCTGTAATTGGAAATATACCTCCTCCGACCGGTGAGTACGATAATTGGCAGAATGCAAAAACATGACACCAAAAAACGACACAATCTCTATGACCGTCTGCGAGGCGGTAGGGAATGCGATCTTTTAAAACTCAATAATCAACATTATACTTTATTAATCGTCACTAGCTATGATAACCAGTTCGCGTATTGTGAATAAATACTTAACCGGGAACATAGTATTATTATTTTAATTATGTTACTACTATTAAAGAATTGTCCTTATTGTGCAATTTTTATCAAAATTCAAGCGGGCTTGCGATACTTGTAGGTCTTTATATTAAAATAGTGCAGTAAATCTTATACAATGCAAAAATTTAGTTTCTAGTTTCTATTTAGTTGCCATCTTTTCCTCATTTTACTCAGACCATATTTCATGTTTCCCGCTTGTAACTTATTGCTTGTTCATATTGATTTCAATTCTCGCTGCGTGAACAGACGTGTCTGTTCATTCCATTGCAATTTGTTGATAACCACTTCAGTTCATAATCTTGTCTTGTTAATTCAAATTGAGCTGTCAAAATCTCTTATAATTTCACTCCGCAAAATCAAGCTAAAAATTAAGAAGGTTTTTTGCCTGATGAGATTCAACAACAATTTCAAAAGTGTGTTTTCGCGCAGTGAAGTCTACAGCAAAATAGTAAAGTACGATAAGACCTGAATTAATAATATTTTTGTTGTTTTTTTGTCAGTTTACTTTATTTCGTTTCTGTTAGTTTGGTCAATTTTAAGTTTGTTAATATGGCTCTTATTTTTGTCAAAATATCTTTTTACGCTAAAGTATTTTGTTTCTTTTGATTGTTCATGCAACTTTAGAACTTGAGTCGAATCTGTTTTCGGTAATTTTTTTCAAGTTTTTTCGAGAATGTTTGTTCTTTTTTTTTCTTTTTCTTTTTTCTTTTTTTATTTTTTGCTTTTAAGGCCAACGAAACATATATAGAGCACAGATCCGTGGCAATGAGTAGATGTGATTGTCACAGAAGCTTTTGGTAATTTTTCAAAAAGATTCCTATCACATTTTCTTGAAATGTAGTATTAGTTTTCTTGGTTTGGATGAGTTTCTTTCCTTTGTTTTGCTCATGCTTTTGTTTTTGCCTATGATTTCTGTATGTGTCTCGAAAGATAACTGTGAATAACCAATTTGCATTTTGTTTTCTTTTTTGAATAATTGTTTTTTAAAATTTGGTTCTCGCTACCTTAACAATCAGAGTATTTAAATCGAATTCTTTTTCGATAACACAGTTTGAACGAGCTTGACGTCACTTGTTTTTGTAGAAAACTTAACGAACTTTTGGTTCTTCCTCTTTTAATGTATTGCTATGTTTTATATATCTGCGTCATTATGGACTGATCTTTTAGCTCATTTTTGAGTCATAATTCCATCCGTTTGAAGGTTTCTGTACATATTTAACGTACTTCACAGTTTCGACACGGTATGAGTTCAAAAATTCCTATCGTTTTTCCCCTTTTTATCGTTGTATAATTCTTTTGTCAGTTAATCTCTATAATGAGAGATCTCATCATAATGAGAGAGCGTCATTATGAACTTATCTTTTAGCTCATTTTTGAGTTACAGTTCGATCGGTTTAAAGGTTTCTGTACATATTAAACGTATTTCACAGTTTCGACAAGGTATGAGCTCAAAATTTACTATCATTTTTCCCGTTTTTATCGTTGTCTAGTTTTCCTGTCAGTTAGTATCTATAATGAGAGATCTCATGGGCCATTTTATTAGGCATGTGTGATTTAATTTTGTTTTTCAATTCAAAACTCAAAGTTTTAACTGATTTTACGCAACATGTCTTTTCTATTTATTCGTTTTTTTTAAAAAAAAAATATGCGAGTTTTGCCAGCTGCAAAAATCGGTTGAAACGTTTCAATTTACTGCTAATGGTTCTGTTGACTTCCTCGTTATTTGTTTTAAAAAATTCTAAATTTTGCTAGTTGTCTGCTTTTGCTGCTACTTTTTTTAGGTGGTCCCCCAAATTTTATCTGTTGTTTTAATAGTACTTGATGTTGCTTTCTGTCTATAGAAAGTAACAAGAAAGTTTTTAGTAATTTTTTTTTATTATTCATTGACTTTGATGGCACTCAATTTCAATGAAGTTGTTGAAGAAATTTTTGCCAAATGTTTGTTGTCCGCTTGCTTAGTGTGTCAGTGATTTTCTTTAAACATTTCAACTGCAGTCTTAAATCCTACTATGTGGATGTTTTTCGAAGGTAATATTAATGCATTCCATGTCTTTGATAACCTTTTTTTTCTAAAAATGAAACTACTTTGTTTTTTAACTTTTGTAGTGTTGAACGTGATGGTTTATGACTTCTTTTTTGTCTGGGGTTGCTGTACAAAAAAGGTGATAGCGTTGTCTTCTGTAAGGTCAATTCCTTGAACTGTAACTCAGGACATGTCCCGCAATGTTTTTCACATTTCAAAGAAATTGAATGATATCGGGTAGCTGTTTTTCTTTTTTAAGATATGTTAACACAATTTCATGATTTTTGAAGACAAACTGAAGCAAAGAGTTTGGGCACGCCAAAACAGGAAATCAAGCCAAAAAGCGAGCGCTTTTCCGTCGTGAATTTTTTTCATTCTAATTTTCAAAAAGAATCAGAAAATGGTGCTTGAACATAATTTCGATTTCTCACAAGTATTTTGTTAACAAGCGGCATTTTCTTTGATTTGTAGATCAGGATTTGTCCTGCTATATTTTTTATTTCATCGCCATTTTTTACGTCATATTTGACGTCACAATCCCTAAAAAATACTTTTTTTTCATTTTTCATACAATTTGAACTTGATTGCGTGCGTGACGTCTTTTTTCACTCTTAATGGAGAGATTTTTCTGTTCATTCGCATGATTAAGCTTTTGTTCACACGTGGCTTAACTCTTGGTCAAAAAAAGCTTCCTCACTCTAATATTTAATTTTCTTTACTTTTTTTCAAAGAGATAAGGTCAAGTATTTACCCGAAAATCTAATTGACGGGTATATGAGGGCAGCTAATAGAGCAGCAATAAGTTAAACAAAATATATCATCTCAGTTTTTATAAAAAAAGAATTTGTTTTGGTCTGTTTCTTTCGCTGTCTTTTTCAGACTAATGTTCTGCAAAGCTATTGCGGCTTTTTTCTGGCAATCAGCCAGCTATGTTTATTATCTCTACAAATGTTTTTATTTTTTTGCAGAAAAACCGCTGCCGAGATTTTCAAATAACGTGAAATATAAAAGTGTGTTATGTTTTAGGCCTTTTAGTTATTAAACACCACTGATATCCCGTTCTCAACACCGAGTTTACACTACAACTATTTTCTTTTAATTTTTGCTTATTTAGAATCCAAACAAGTTCGATGGAAATGGTACTCTTTTTTACAATCTGAAGGATTAATAGCCGCCGTCAGCCCAACAACGGTTATTTTTAGGCGCCCTCCTTTTTTACGATCTAATAATTGGATTGTATTGGTGCTCTGTCTTTCTATGACTCAAAGACACGCTAAGTCTGTTTGTGGAGCATAATTTTTCGATCGATATTTATTTGGAGCAATTATAAAGCAGGATGTAAAAGTCAATGCGCACGTAAGAACTAAGTGTGTAGGTCTAATTGATAAGAAGAGAGAGGAATGGCGTTTTTATATTCATGCTGTGTTTTCGAGAGAACGTGAGAAAAGTTGGCGGGACAAATTTTCGCTAAGTGGGCAAAAAATTGTGATCACCAGCGGCTTTTCGAAGCACTTTAGTTTTCATTTTTTTATTGGGTAAAGTGGTCTTTTTGACTATATGATGAAGTAACGGTATGTTTATGCGAATATTTGAACCAATACAATCATATATTAGATTTTTATATAAAATGGTGAGCTTTTTTGCAATTTTACAGTTTTGGACGACGTTTAGCGGTTTTTGTACTCTTTTTCATATTTTTAGAGCCTTGGATATTTTTTTCTGATCAAATTATTTTTTTTTTGCTTTTTTTACGCATGGATGCTCAATGAGTCAACAATAAACGTTTCTTAAGATTTAATGAAAACAATGCGTTTGCAGTTTTTTAGATTGTGCGTTTTTTCGAGGATTTTATAAAAAGACATGACACGTTTTTTTGTTCTTTATTTTTGTTTCGTTTAGATCTTTTTTTTTTATTTTATTTAGATGTAAAAATGGTTGATTTCTCATTGTATGAATATTATTTTTTGATCGCAATGAAATTAGCCCAGACAAATTTTTTCTAATAAAGACTTTTACACATTTTTCGATGACTTCAATTTTTTTCAGAGAGAGATGAAAAGATAACGTCAAGTAGCAATTTTTAAAACTTATCTTGTTTTTGTAGTCTTTCGAGTGCTTAGAGTGCCGAAGCTGCTGGAAAGGCCGGAATATAAAGCGGAAGGCCATTACTTTTTGTGCCAACTTTGTGAGCTATATATTTTGGCAACGTAAATTTAAACGAACAAATTAATATTGACCTTTAAAAATTTCTTCATTTTTTTATGGCCAGAGGATGGATTACTGAATGGTTTTGATGACAAAAAAGTAGTTTTAAAGACATTAACAACACAAAATTGCATTTTTTTAAAATATAAATTTATTTTAAATTTTTTATTTATTGTTTGTCAATTTCCGTGTTTTTTGGTCTTCAGGGGTAAGTGAAACTCCTCTAGGTTTCTTTTGATAGTTCTTAAGAAAATTTCTATTAGCAATCGAGTGGTTTTCAAGTTATTATGTAATAATTTTTGATGTTTTTTGACATTTTGCATTTTTTTAGAAAAATTACCGACGAACTCCATTTTTAAAAAAATCCACTGTTTTCTTGTTCTCATTTTTTCTGAGCTGAAATTTTCAAGACTTTTAAGTATATACGTAATTTTTTTTTTAATTTTTTGTTTTTCTCTAATATCGTCAAATCTTGTTCATCTGTTTGGCTGGCATTGGACAATTGGTCTGTTGGTCAAAAGAGCATTATAATTTTCCATTCAATTTTCTTTATTTCATTTCAAGACTTTCCTGCTATATTTCAAAAAGTTGATTGAGCTTTCCTTCACGTTTTTCGTGTTATCTATGCCTTTACTTTCAAGTTTGACTCCTGTAGTTTGACTCCCTGACCTTGTAGTTCAATCCCGATAGGCGTCAAGTGCGTCAACGGTGACAATTTTTCGCCATTTTGCAGGTATCTTTTGGTTTGTTTTGCTGCTTCTCTTCTTTTCATGAGAAGGGTTCTCGAATTTTGGTCCAATGATTTTTCAAGTTTTTGCAAAAGGATGAACATGTAACAGTCGAGAAGTGATATTTTGTACTAGAGAACCTTAACTTGATTTACTAGCCTATTCAGTGCTTAGAGTGTTTTAATGGGAAGGCTGAAGTTCTGATCAAGGTTGTAGCCCAAAAAGGTGCAGCTTTTATCTTCATTTGACTTTTGTAAAACGATTTTTGTTCAGTAGATAATCAGCTGACATTGGTCACAGTTCACGGAATTTTTGTGCACCTGGGAATGTCTTTTCAAGTCTCTTTTTTGAGTTATGTGTTGTTAATGCCAACTTGAGCACTAAAACTGAGGAATTCTGCATTCTGCACTTATTTTTTCTTTAAAAACATTGCCATTTTCCTTGTATTATTTTTATTTTCAGGTCTAGGGAAACTTTTCAAAAATCTTGCACATGCGTAATGGGTAGATAGATTTTGGCCCCACAAAAATGACTCACGAGAATTTAATTTCATAAACGTGAGCATATTTTGCTAATTTATACAATTATTGGAGTTTGGTTGTTGCTTTTGCTTTTAATTCTCCAATATGTGTGAAGTTAAATTTCTTGTTATCTGCACGATATTTTTCCGACACACTTTGGTGGCGCAGGCAGTATACACTCAAACGATTTTGTTGCTCAGTCAGTTTTGGCCAATCGCATATATTCATCGTAGCGGGTTATGAGTGGTATCATTAGGAAACCCGTTCACAGTACATATAGAACTAAAAATCTTTTCTTCAAATTTGTTCTTTCCACAGAGTTATCGGGGTTTAAATTTTTGTGAACAATTGACTGACTTTCGTTCTTATTAATCACGTTTTCCGTAGCTTTACTCATTTTTGGAGTACTAATTTAAATCGATAATTATAAAAATGTAACATTTATTATTGATATATTGACTTTTTGTCAGATTATCCATATCTATAAAATGCGGAACAATTACAAGATTATAATGGAGGAACGGCAAAGGCAAGCCTAGTTTTGATCTAATCGTTGTTTCCTAATTTCCAAAAATAGTTCTGATTGTAAACTGTCGATTTTTTTAATTGCTTTCGCATTTCCTTACAGAAAACAACATTTCAACTCAAATCGAATCAATGACAGGTTCAACTGGCTTCAAAGGAGATTCCCAGCAATTCTATCTAGCTTTTTATTCGAAAGCGTATGGTCGTTTGCACTTTTAAAAACACATATCTTTAAAATAAACAACGGATTAATGAGCTTTGGGTCTTTTTCCTGTTTTGGTGAGCTGGCAGCTTAAGGTTGTCAAAGACAAGTTGTATCGTCTTTCAAATGTAATGAAATTTAAGATTTAATGCGGTTTTACATTTAATTAATGGTTTTTCTTCTTTCATACTACGGGGTTCCAAAAATTTTTGGATTTTGAACGTTTTCCCATCATTGAGAGTATTTTCCAAGTCATATTATTGACAAGTAGGTTCTCCTTTACGACATTTAAAAACAACGCACAAACGCAGAAATCAGTTTTTCTGTGAAAAGATCATGGTTTTTACTACTTCGACAACTTCTTCTACCAAATTTTAATGGAATTTTTTAGTTTTTCTGTCGTCGTTTGACAAATTCCGGATATTTGTAGCTCCTAGCGGCTTCCTATGGAAGAAAAAAAAGAACCCAGTGACTGATTTTAGTTGACAGTTTGTCATGATTTTCTAATCAATTGTTTTTAAAAATATATTCAAATGCTTCTTTTTAAATTTGTGTTTTGCTGTCCTTTTTATCTATTTTTTACCTAATATCATTAACTACAGATCGCATATCAATTTATTGGCGTTGAGAAAGGGAAAATTGAAAACCTTTAATGATTTTATTGCACTGCTTATTGTTTTATCGGCTTTGACACCAGTTTTTGAAACAAAATTTAATTTTTGTCTTTAAATCCTTCCTTTTGTAGACTTATAGCATATTCTGAAAACTGACAGATCTCAGTGGTTTTTACCTGAGAAAAAAAGAATTTATTCATTGCTCTCAGTTGCTAGCTACTGCTTTCGTGTCTTCGAGGTAAAATGTTTGAGAAAAATAGAAAAGTTTTTTTTTAACTTTTCCCTTTTTGTTGTTTTTTACTACCGGTTGCATGGTCTCATTATTCAGAGTTTACATGTCTCATTACTGGTGTTCAAAAAGGGCAACTGATTATGTTTATTTGTACGAATTAAATTGTGGTTTTAATGGCTTGGACGCCGTTTTCTTGCAAAAACTAATGGATCTTTTTTGTCTGAATTTGTCATTTATTTTTGTAGATGTACGACATATTGAGGAAAAAGACAGGTATCAAATTATTCATATTGCAGTATGAGTGAACAAAAACTTTTTATTGATTTCAGTTGATATCTAGTGATTTTCATTATTTGAAATTATTTGTTTTCAAGAAAACAACCGTACTTTTTTAAGTCAGTTGTTTTTGTTTGTCTACTTGTTACCGAGTCTCATCAAGGAATGCTCCCATGTTTATTCTAGTGAGAAACAAGCTGATTTATTTAGTTTAGGTTTATGTTTAGGTTGGGGTTTAGGTTCTGGATAAGCGGGGTCGGGACATTATGTGCCAACGCACACATAATCGAGCCTCCTTGTTTGTTTGGTAATTAACTATGACTTCCGAGTTTTTAATTTTTTAATGTCATTTTCGTGGTTTTTGATGCCAAGTTGTCAACTTTTTTGCGTCCTAATGGGTCCCAGCGTAGATTTTGGTATATGATTTTGTTTGTAATGAATGCATAATACTAAAATTTGGTCACAAATTATTAAGATAGCCAGTTTTTTATTCTTTTTTAAAACGAGAATTGCTTTTTACAGTGGATCCAAAACCCTGTTGTGTTGTTTTGCTGATTGAATGACTGTCAACAGCTTCCTAAAAGTTCCAACTCATCGATTTTCATTTTACAAATGTCTTCCCATTTCTGTATGATGCCATGAATTTTTCCTTTTGGTTTTTGACATGAGAATTTACTCAACCCGGCTTCCATGTTCAACTTGCCAACGTTCCTCAGAAAACTATTTTAGGTCAGTAAACCGTGTTATTGTTGTTCCGCATTCTTGTCCGTCCGTTTTGCATCTGTCGCCATCCGATTCCAGCACTCTGTCGAGATCTGCTAGATGTTATAGTATCACGATTTGTATTGTGTTAATTAAGTGATGTCCGCCAACTGGTCTGTCCAATACTTGCATTGGGTCTCATCCTAAAATTTTGGTATAAGCTGCGTTTTGTTTGAATTCATGTTGAACACGATGTTCGCTTTCTTTCCAGCGCCATATTATGAGTCTGAATAAGAAGATGAAAAATAGGATTTAATTCACAAGTGCTCTTACGCATTTAAGATACATCTTAACGATCTCAAGCAAGGACGTAAGAGAGTTTCATATAGACAATACTGGTCTACAGAATTAATATAAATATGATGCTTTATGAATTAAAGGTCATTGTAACAGAGACAAACAGCTCTTCAATAGGTTATGGTAGAAAGATTAAATGATGCATTAGGCAGATGAGGTTATGTAGGGATTTTGGCCAGGGAATCACAATCACAAGAAACTTTAAATACTTATAGCGAGATATCACACTTAAATTGTGAATTAATTGTTGAATTATATCGTGAATGAGCTAGTATACTTTGCGTGTATATATAAATAAAACTTTGTTTTCACATGTCATCTAATTTCTAATACAGGTTTTTGAAAATGACGTATTTAATATGATTGGCTGTACGTATCAAGGAGGTAATTACTTTTTTTCAAAAAAAAGCTTCAGCTACTGGACTTTTTTCTTCACAATGTCTCAATTGTCAATTTCCCACTTAGTCGCAGGTTAACACCGGGCATCGACTGTTTTTCTGCCGAGTAATAAATTGCTGGTGATTGATATTTGACGTCACTCTCCGACAACCCGTTATGCGCAATATCACTATGCATCCCCCACGCTTTCCAATCTCCATCTGTATAATATTGATCCATAAAACTTTCCTTCACCAGCAGCCAAAAGTATTCAGCCCCATCAAAAGTTCCCTCCTTTATCGTGAAACTTCGACCTTTTTGTCTGAAACTGTAGGCGGTGTTCATACGAAGTGCAAAATAATTGGAATCCACATTTGCTCTGTTTTCAAATTCCCAAAAGGAAGTTTTCACCACCCTATCCCAATCAAACCAATCCATGTAATCGTCATAAGAGAACGGCGCAAAAATTATTTGCTGAACAATTTCGACAGCTGCGAAATCGTATACTGAAACTCGGATAAAACCTGCATTTTTAATCTCTTCAAGTATATTTGGATGTCGGTAAAATTTATCATAAATTTTACTTTCGTTGAAAGCTGGTTCTATTGTACCGTTTACGTAATATGAGTACATATTAATACCACAAAACGCATGCATAGAAAAAACAGGTTTCCACTGAATATCAAAAATGTCGGCGAAAATTTCAATTTTCGAGGCAATTTGTACGTCTGTATCCTTCGTTTCGTGCGTAGAGGGCGAATAGAAGATATCACACGTTTGCGGGTCTTCTAAATTTCTGTAATTGCAAACGGGACCATCTTTGCAATCGATGACGAAGAAAAACTCATCGTTTGAGCAACCATTGCCGGCCGTCTGCCAAATAATAAAATATCGTTTCAACGCGTCATTTTTGATGTAAAAGTTTCCCTGAGTTATTCCGGAAAGATCCCAAGTTGACGAAGAAACTAAATTATCGACCGAAAACCAATCCGTTATTGATAAGCCGTTTCCAAACAAAAGCTGCTGAACTAATATTCCATCTTCGTTAATGGTATCTATTCTGATTATTTCACATTCAGTTAACCGATGCTCGAAATTGTGGCTTCGGTATAACAAGCTTCTGCTCATATTGATAAAACCAGATACTGGTAGTTTTACATTGGTTTCGAAAAAGGGGAAAAAGTCAATTCCCGAAGAAACGTCAAATGACAATATTTTTTCCATGGTCGTCGTGTAAATTTCCAAAGAGCGCATAATTTGCAAGTTTTCATGTTGCGAACTTATTGACCTGAATTGAAGGTCAATGTTCATAATAATAAAACATTCTTGTTGTTCGGAACTGTAGTTGAACATGGGAAAATATATGTTGCAGTTAGTCGAGACCAATTGCTTGCAAATAATTCCGAATAGAAATTCTGTTTGCTGACAGTGATCTTGATCACGTCTTAGTATCGCTAGAAAAAATCCGTTTTCGTGCGAAATAAAAAATTCTGAATCTTGCAAAAGTGCAGGATTAAGATTAGAAGTTTCAAGTTTGAACCAAGAGCTTAAATCTTTGACGATTTTTCGAACATCGAATGTAATTTCAACTCTAACTTCACCGTAAAAATCGAATACCACCAAATAAATCTTAGCTGCATTTGAGATTCTATCTTCGAAGTTCGGTGCTCTATACGCATCATTTGCGAAGTGCTCCGTTTCCAAATCATTTTTGTAATAGCTCCAGAAATCGCCGGACCAAAAGCTGTACTTGAAATCTAATAGCCAGTTACCGCTTATAATTTTTGATGTATAGATTCCGACATAGCTTGCCCAGAAACCATTAAATTCTGACGTCCTGATTGCCGACTGTTCGTTTGAGTACCAAAATGCACAATCATTTATTAGTTGGTTTCTATTTAGAGTTAAATCATCGCAGTTTTGGTTTGAATAACACTCAAGTTTTAGAAAGCCGTTGAAATCGTCGTTTTCTGACTCAGCATTTTCACTTAATTTTTCAATTTGAAAAACAAAAGTTCCGTTTTTGAAACCAAAATCCATTGCCAGTTCGTTTGCAGTTTCTGGTACTATATTCCATAAATTGGAGTACATGATATTTTCGGGTTTAAACCAGTTATAAACATCGTGAACACCACGAAATGAGAGCATCTTTGTCCAGTTGTAAAAATCATAAACAACGAAAATGATCTCGTTTGCTTCGAAAAGTAGATCGTGAATTTGTCCTGAATTTTCTGGATTGTGTGAGAGGCCGATAAATAAATTTTCAAAATTGCGACACCCCTCGTTTTCGAAAAATATGGCGCGGTCAAACCTCGGGAACATTTCTGAAGCAAGCAAGTTAGAGACCATTAAGTTATATGTATAAACTGCTTCAAGTTATCTGATCAGGCATTAGGTGCCTCTGATACAATGGAAGCTTCGTTCTAAGTCTTCAGTGCTATCACACTGGTCCTTTTTGATATGAATTATCCAAATTTTGGAAACATTTGGAATTGATTATGGAACCAAGCTTTGTGTTCTGCAAAAAAAGTAGGATAAGAGATGGTCTCACGACAAAGTTTCTACATACTCAGAATTGTTTTTAGCAAAAAGACACTAGTGATAAAATTGGTTATGGTATGTTCAAGCCAAACAATTGTGAAAAATGAAAAAAAATCACGGTTAGTGAAGGTTTCAGCAAAATTCTCAAACTAAGCATTTGAAAATAAGACAAAATGTTACAACGATCTTTCGTGCGAACTCAATTGTTTGTCAATCCACCCAAAAAGGAACTAACTGGCAAAAAATGAGATATCAAAGATATTCCTTTCATTTTCGGGGGAGAAACATAGAAACTGATGTTTCTATTGAGAAAAACTATAATTAATTGAAAACTATGTTTCAGCTATGATTAATATAAGTTGATGTGCGCATTATTTATAAAACTTGAAAGAAGTGTTGTTCTCATTTCTTTTGTTGCAAATATGTATAACATTTATATTGTATATTTAATTTACCAGTTTTCAAAAGAAGTCATAAAATTTTTTTCAAAAAGGAAGAATGTAGACGGCCTTTTAATCAGTTTTTAGAAAATTTTTGAAGACAAAATTTCAAACGCATAAAAGAGGGAAATTTCAATTAAAAAATTGGATTTCCATAAAAAATCTTGCAATCCCTTTGAAATTTTTCAGATTTTGGTTGATTATAAAAATTTGACAGAAAAAAAAATCGTGTACCAAAAAATGTGGGGTCTTTTAACGGTCAAAAGACGCAAATACTGAAAACGCATATATTTAGTCGATTTGTGTATACGTCGTTAAAATTTACATTGAAGCAGCATTTTATCACCCTTTTTGTTATTTTCTTTATTTTAGAGATGATCTAGGATTACCCTAGTCATTGACCATTGCAAATCTTATAAGATCTTTTAAGATTCTTATCTGGCTTTACAAGTTAAAGCATTAATCTTGTAAGATTGTATAAGAGACTTACAAGATTTCCTCAGAACTTATAGGACCTTATAAGAGTTGTAAAAATTCGTAAGATCTTATAAGATTCTTATAAGATATGTTTTAATCTTATAAGAGTTCCTATGAATAGCAACAAATGGTAAGATCTTTTAAGGATCCTATAAGACACACATTATACTTACAAGATTAAAACATATCTTGTAAGTCCTTACAAGAATCTTATAAGACACACGTTATTCTGCTAAGGTTAAAGCAGATCTTGTATGATCATAATAGAATCCTATAAGGCACACACTATTCTTATAAGATTAAACTTATCTTGCAAGATCTTAAAAGAATCTTATAAGACACACAACATTCTTTTAAGATTAAGGCTTTGGAAGAGCTGTCAATCGTTCTCCAATTTCTTTTAA
>NC_134471.1:50145785-50168285 GCF_964194025.1 Convolutriloba macropyga
TTTGTGTGTTTTTGTGCATTTGAGTGTTTTTGTACGCGCGCGGGTGTGTGTGTGTGTTTGTATGTATGTATGTGTGTGTTCGTATGTGTGTGTGTTTATATGTATGTGTGTGGGTGTATGAATGTGTCTCTGTGTTTGTATGTGGTTATGCCTTTGTGTGAGTGTGTGAGTGTGTGTGTTTGTTTGTGTTTGTGTGTGTTTGTGTGAATGTGTTTGTGTGTTTGTATGTGTGTGTGTGTTTGTGTGTTTGAGTGTTTAGGTGTTTTTGTGTGTCTGTTAGTGTGTTTGTGTGTGTGTGTGTGTGTGTTTGTGTGTTTGTGTGTGTACGTCTGTGTTTTTGTGTGTATAGGTGTTTTTGTGTGTGTTAGTGTGTTTGTGTGTGTGTGTGTGTTTTTGTGTTTGTGTGCGTGTATGTCTGTGTTTGTGTGTGTGTGTGTGTCTCTGTGTTTGTGTGTATGTGTGTGTAGGTGTTTTTGTGTGTGTTAGTGTGTTTGTGTGTGTGTGTGTGTGTGTTTGTGTCTTTGTGTGTGTGTATGTCTGTGTTTTTGTGTGTGTTTGTGTGTGTGTTTGTGCGTTTGTGTTTTTGTGTGTGTGTGTTTGTGTGTTTATGTGCATGTGTGTGCCTTTGTATGTGTGTGTGTTTGTGTTTGTATGTATGTATGTGTGTGTTTGTGTGTGTGTATGTGTTTATATGTATGTGTGTGGGTGTATGAATGTGTCTGTGTTTGTATATGGTTATGCTTTTGTGTGATTGTGTATTTGTGTGTGTGTTTGTGTATTTGTGTGTGTAGATGTTTTTGTGTGTGTTAGTGTGTTTGTGTGTGCGTGTGCGTGTGTGTGTGTGCTTTTGTGTGTTTGTGTGTGTGTGTGTATGTCTGTGTTTTTTTGTGTGTTCGTGTGTGTATTTGTGTGTATGTGTGTGTGTGTTTGTGTGTTTTTGTGCATGTGTGTGTTTTTGTATGTGTGTGTGTGTTTGTATGTATGTATGTTTGTATGTGTGTGTTTGCGTGTGTGGGTGTGAGTGTGAGTGTGTGTGTGTGTTTGTTTGTGTTTGTGTGTGTGTTTGTGTGAAAGTGTATGTGTGTGTGTTTGTGTGTTTGCGTGTATAGGTGTCTTTGTGTATGTTAGTGTGTTTGGGTGTGTGAGTGTTAGTGTGTTTGTGTGTGTGTGTGTGTGTTTGTGTGTTTGTGTGTGTGTGTATGTCTGTGTTTTTGTGTGTGTTTGTGTGTGTGTTTGTTTGTGTGTATGTTTGTGTGTTTGTGTGTGTGTGTGTTTCTTTGTTTGTGTGTAGGTGTTTTTGTGTGTGTGTTAGTGTGTTTGTGTTTGTGTGTATGTCTGTGTTTTCGTGTGTAGGTGTTTTTGTGCGTGTTAGTGTGTTTGTGTGTGTGTGTTTGTATGTTCGTGTGTGTGTATATCTCTGTTTTTGTGTGTAGATGTTTTTGCGCGTGTTAGTGTGTTTGTTTGTGTGTTTGTATGTTTGTGTGTGTGTTTGTTTGTGTGTATGTGTGTGTGTTTGTGTGTTTGTTTGTGTGTGTTTGTGTTTATGTGTGTAAGTTTGTGTGTTTGTGTGTAGGTGTTTTTGTGTGTGTTAATGTGTTTGTGTGTATGGGTTTGGGTGTGTTTGTTTGTTTGTATATGTGTTTGGCGTTCGTGTGTTTGTGTGTGTGTTTGTGTGTTTGTGTGTAAGTGTTTTTTTGTGTGTGTTAATGTGTTTGTGTGTATGTGTTTGGGTGTGTTTGTTTGTTTGTAAATGTGTTTGGCGTTTGTGTGTTTGTGTGTTTGTGTTTGTGTGTTGTTGTGCATGTGTGTGTTTTTTCTATGTGTGTGTGTGTGTGTTTGTATGTATGTATGTGTGTGTTTGTGTGTGTGTGTGCGTGTGTGTGTGTTTGTGTGTTTTTGTGTGTGTGTATATGTCTGTGTTTTTGTGTGTGTTTGTGTGTGTATTTGTGTGTGTATGTGTGTGTGTGTTTGGGTGTTTTTGTGCATGTGTGTGTTTTTGTGTGTGTGTGTGTGTGTGTGTGTGTGTGTGTGTGTTTGTATGTATGTATGTGTGTGATTGTGTGTGTGTGTGTGTTTATATGTATGTGTGTGGGTGTATGAATGTGTCTATGTTTGTATGTTATGCTTGTGTGTGTGGGTGTGTGTTTGTTTGTGTTTGTGTGTGTGTTTGTATGAAAGTGTATGTGTGTGTAGGTGTTTTTGTGTATGTTAGTGTGTTTGTGTGTGTGTGTTAGTGTGTTTGTGTGTGTGTGTTTGTGTGTTTGAGTGTGTGTGTATGTCTGTGTTTTTGTGTGTGTTTGTGTGTGTGTTTGTTTGTGTGTATGTTTGTGTGTTTGTGTGTTTGTGTGTGTGTGTGTTTCTGTGTTTGTGTGTGTAGGTATTTTTGTGTGTGTGTTGGTGTGTTTGTGTGTGTGTTTATGTCTGTGTTTTTGTGTGTGTAGTTGTTTTTGTGTGTGTTAGTGTGTTTGTGTTTGTGTGTGTTTTTGTGTGTTCCTGTGTGTGTATGTCTGTGTGTTTGTGTGTGTTTGTGTGTGTGTTTGTTTGTGTGTATGTGTGTGTGTTTGTGTGTGTGTAGGTGTTTTTTTTGTGTGTGTTAGTGTGTTTTTGTGTGTTTGTGTTTGTGTGTTTGTGTGTGCGGGTCTGCGATTTTGTGTGTAGGTGTTTTTGTGTGTGTTAGTGTGTTTGTTTGTGTGCGTTTGTGTGTTTGTGTGTGTGTATTTCTGTGTTTTTGTGTGTGTTTGTGAGTGTGTGTGTTTGTGTGTATGTGTGTGTGTTTGTGTGTTTGTTTGTGTGTTTGTGTGTTTGTGTGTAGGTGTTTTTGTGTGTGTTAGTGTGTTTGTGTGTGTGTGTGTTTGTTTGTGTTTGTTTGTTTGTATATGTGTTTGGCGTTTGTGTGTTTGTGTGTGTGTGTGTTTGTGTGTTGTTGTGCATGTGTGTGTTTTTTGTATGTGTGTGTGTTTGTATGTATGTGTGTGTCTGTTTGTGTGTGTGTGTGTTTTCATGTATGTGTGTGGGTGTAAGAATGTGTCTGTGTTTGTATGTGGTTATGCTTTTGTGTGTGGGTGTGAGTGTGTGTGTTTGTTTGTGTTTGTGTGTGAGTATGTCTGTGTTTTTGTGTGTGTTTGTGTGTGTGTTTGTGTGTATGTGTTTGTGTGTGTTTGTTTGTTTGTATATGTGTTTAGCGTTAGCGTGTTTGTGTGTGTGTGTGTTTGTGTGTTGTTGTGCATGTGTGTGTTTTTGTATGTGTGTGTGTGTGTGTGTTTGTATGTATGTATGTGTGCGTTTGTGTGTGTGTTTTTTTTTCAAGTATGTGTGTGGGTGTATGAATGTGTCTGTGTTTGTCTGGGTTTTGCTTGTGTGTGTGGGTGTGGGTGTGTGTGTTTGTTTGTGTGTGTGTGTTTCTGTGTGTAGCTGTTTTTGTGTTCTTTAGTGTGTTTGTGTGTGTGTGTGTTTGTGTGTTTCTGTGTGTGTGTCTGTGTTTTTGTGTGTGTAGGTTTTTTTGTGTGTGTTAGTGTGTTTGTGTTTGTGTGTTTGTGTGTTTGTGTGTGTGTATATCTGTGTTTTTGTGTGTGTTTGTGTGTGTGTGTGTTTGTGTGAAAGTGTATGTGTGTGTTTTTGTGTGTGTGTTTGTGTGTTTGTGTGTAAGTGTTTTTGTGTGTGTTAGTGTGTTTGTGTGTGTGTGTTTATGTGTTTGTTTGTGTGTGTGTCTGTGTTTTTGTGTGTAGGTGTTTGTGTGTGTGTGTGTGTGTTTGTGTGTTTGTGTGTGTGTATGTCTGTGTTTTTGTGTGTGTTTGTGTGTGTGTGTTTGTGTGTATGTATGTGTGTGTTTGTGTTTTTGTAAGTGTGCTTGAGTGTTTGTGTGTAGGTGTTTTTGTGTGTGTTAGTGTGTTTGTGTGTGTGTGTGTTTGTGTGTTTATGTGTGTATGTCTGTGTTTTTGTTTGTGTTTTTGTTTGTGTTTGTGTGTATGTGTTTGTGTTTGTATGTATGTGTGTGTTTGTGTGTGTGTGTTTTCATTTATATGTGTGGGTGTATGAATGTGTCTGTGTTTGTATGTGGTTTTGCTTGTGTGTGTGGGCTTGAGTGTGTATGTTTGTGCGTTTGTTTGTGTTTGTGTGTGTGTGTGCTTGTGTGAAAGTGTTTGTGTGTTTGTGCGTGTGTGTGTTTGTGTGTTTGTGTGTAGGCGTTTTTGTCTGTGTTAGTGTGTTTGTGTGTATGTGTGTTTGTGTGTTTGTGTGTGTTTATGTCTTTGTTTTTGTGTGTGTAGGTGTTTTTGTTTATGTTAGTGTGTTTGTGTGTGTTTGTGTGTTTGTGTAATTGTGTGTGTGTATGTCTGTGTTTTCGTTTGTGTTTGTGTGTGTGTTTGTTTGTGTGTATGTGTGTGTGTGTGTGTTTGTGTGTGTTTGTGTGTTTGTGTGTGTAGGTGTTTTCGTGTGTGTTAGTGTGTTTGTGTGTGTGTTTGTGTGTTTTTGTGTGTGTGTATGTCTGTGTTTTTGTGTGTATGTGTGTGTGTTTGTTTGTTTGTATATGTGTTTTTCCGTTTGTGTGTTCGTTTGTGTGTGTGTGTTTGTGTGTTTTCGTTCATGTGTGTGATTTTGTATGTGTGTGTGTGTGTGTTTGTATGTATGTGTGTGTGTGTTTGTGTGTGTATGTGCGTGTGTTTGTGTGTTTGTGTGGGTGTGTGTTTGTGTGAGTGTATGTGTGTGTTTGTGTATGTGTGAGAGAGTGTGTGTGTGTACGTGTGTGTTTGTTTGTGTGTTTGTGTATTTAAATGTTAGTATGTGTGTGTTTGTGTGTGTTTGTTTGTGTGTATGTGTGTGTGTTTGTTTGTTTGTGTGTGTGTTTATATGTATGTGTGTGGGTGTATGAATGTGTCTGTGTTTGTTTGGTTTGTGGTTATGCATATGCGTGTGAGTGTGTATTTGTGTGTTTGTTTGTGTTTGTGTGTGTGTGTTTGTGTGAATGTATGTGTGTGTTTGTGTTTGTGTGTTTTTGTGTGTATGTATGTCTGCGTTTTTGTGTGTGTTTGTGTGTCTGTGTTTGTTTGTATGTGTGTGCGTTTTTCTGTGTTTGTGCGTGTGCTTTTGTGTTTGTGTGTATAGGTGCTTTTGTGTGTGTTAGTGTGTTTGTGTGTGTGTGTTTGTGTTTTTGTGTGTGTATGTCTGTGTTTTGTTGTGTGTTTGTGTGTATGTGTGTGTTTGTTTGTGTGTTTTTGTGTGTGTATGTCTTTGTTTTTGTGTGTGTTTGTGTGTGTGTGTTTGTGTGTATATGTGTGCGTTTTTCTGTGTTTGTGTGTGTGTTTTTGTGTTTGGGTGTGTAGGTGTTTTTGTGTGTGTGTTAGTGTGTGTTTGTTTGTGTGTTTGTGTGTGTGTATGTCTGTGATTTGTGTGTGTTTGTGTGTGTGTGTTTGTGTGTATGTGTGTGCGTTTTTCTGTGTTTGTGTGTGTGTTTTTGTGTTTGTGTGTATAGGTGTTTTTGTGTGTGTTAGTGTGTTTTTGTGTGTGTGTTTGTGTTTTTGTGTGTGTATGTCTGTGTTTTGTTGTGTGTTTAAGTGTATGTGTGTGTTTGTTTGTATTTGTGTTTGTGCGTTTGTGTGTTTGTGTGTGTGTGTGTTTGTGTATTTTGTGCATGTGTGTCTGTGTGTTTGTATGTATGTATGTGTGTGTTTGTGTGTGTGTGTTTGTGTGTGTTTGTTCGTGTGTTTGTGTATTTAAATGTTAGTATGTGTGTGTTTGTGTGTGTTTGTTTGTGTGTATGTGTGTGTGTTTGTTTGTGTGTGTGTGTGTGTTTATATGTATGTGTGTGGGTGTATGAATGTGTCTGTGTTTGTTTGTGGTTATGCATATGTGTGTGAGTGTGTATTTGTGTGTTTGTTTGTGTTTGTGTGTGTGTGTGTGTTTGTGTGAATGTATGTGTGTGTTTGTGTGTGTAGGTGTTTGTGTGTTTTTGTGTGTGTGTGTATTTCTGTGTTTTTGTGTGTGTTTGTGTGTCTGTGTTTGTTTGTATGTGTGTGCGTTTTTCTGTGTTTGTGCGTGTGTTTTTGTGTTTGTGTGAATAGGTGTTTTTGTGTGTGTTAGTGTGTTTGTGTGTGTGTGTGTTTGTGTTTTTTTGTGTGTATGTCTGTGTTTTGTTGTGTGTTTGTGTGTATGTGTGTGTTTGTTTGTGTGTTTTTGTGTGTGTATGTCTGTGTTTTTGTGTGTGTTTGTGTGGGTGTGTTTGTGTGTATGTGTGTGCGTTTTTCTTTGTTTGTGTATGTGTTTTTGTGTTTGTGTGTGTAGGTGTTTTTGTGTGTGTGTGTGTTAGTGTGTTTGTGTGTGTTTGTTTGTGTGTTTATGTGTGTGTATGTCTGTGTTTTTGTGTGTGTTTGTGTGTGTGTGTTTGTGTGTATGTGTGTGCGTTTTTCTGTGTTTGTGTGTGTGTTTTTGTTTTTGTGTGTATAGGTATTTTTGTGTGTGTTAGTGTGTTTGTGTGTGTGTGTTTGTGTTTTTTTGTGTGTATGTCTGTGTTTTGTTGTGTGTTTGTGTGTAGGTGTGTTTGTTTGTATTTGTGTTTGTGCGTTTGTGTGTTTGTGTGTGTGTGTGTTTGTGTGTCTTGTGCATGTGTGTCTGTGTGTTTGTATGTATGTATGTGTGTGTTTGTGTGTGTGTGTTTGTGTGTGTGTGTGTGTGTTTGTGTGATTGTGTGTGTGTTTGCGTGTGTGTCTGTGTTTGTGTGTTTGTGTGTGTGTGTATATTTGTGTGTTTGTATTTTCGCGTCTGTGTTTTTCTGTGTTTGTGTGTGTGCGAGAGTGTGTGTGTTTTTGTGTATGTTAGTGTGTGTGTATGTGTGTGTGTTTATGTGTTTGTGTGTAAGTATGTGTGTGTCTGTGTGAGTGTGTGTTTGTGTGTATGTGTGTGTGTTTGTGTGTGTGTGAGTAATTATATGTGTGTGTGTTCGTGTGTGTATGTGTCTGTGTTTGTATGTGGGTATGCTTGTGTGTGTGTTTGTGTGAATTTGTATGTGTGTTTGTATGTGGGTATGCTTTTGTGTGTGTGTGTGTGTGTGTTTGTGTGTGTGTGTTTGTGTGATTGTGTGTGTGTTTGCGTGTGTGTCTGTGTTTGTGTGTTTGTGTGTGTGTGTATATTTGTGTGCTTGTATTTTCGCGTCTGTGTTTTTCTGTGTTTGTGTGTGTGCGAGAGTGTGTGTGTTTTTGTGTATGTTAGTGTGTGTGTATGTGTGTGTGTTTGTGTGTTTGTGTGTAAGTATGTGTGTGTCTGTGTGAGTGTGTGTTTGTGTGTATGTGTGTGTGTTTGTGTGTGTTTGAGTGTTTATATGTGTGTGTGTTGGTGTATGAATTTGTCTGTGTTTGTTTGTGGTTCTGCTTGTGTGTGCGAGTGTGTATTTGTGTGTTTGTTTGTGTTTGTGTTTGTGTGTTTGTGTGAATGTATGTGTGTAATTGTGTGTGTAGGTGTTTTTGTGTGTGTTAGTGTGTTTGTGTTTGTGTGTTTGTGTGTGTGTATGTCTGTGTTTTTGTGCGTGTAGTTGTTTTTGTGTGTGTTTGTGTGTGTTAGTGTGTTTGTGTGTGTTTGTGTGTGTGTGTGTTTGTGTTTATGTGTGTGCGTTTTTCTGTGTTTGTGTGTGTTTGTGTGTGTGTGTGTGTCTGTGTTTTTGTGTGTTTGTGTGTGTGTGTGTGTTTGTGTTTATGTGTGTGCGTTTTTCTGTGTTTTTGTGTGTGTTTGTGTGTTTGTGTGTATAGGTGTTTTTGTGTGTGTTAGTGTTTTTCTGTGTGTGTGTGTGTTTGTGTTTTTGTGTGTGTATGTCTGTGTTTTTTTGTGTGTTTGTGTGTGTGTGTTTGTGTGTATGTGTGTGTGTTTATTTGAATATGTGTTT
Organism: Convolutriloba macropyga; assembly: GCF_964194025.1. Taxonomy (NCBI): domain Eukaryota; kingdom Metazoa; phylum Xenacoelomorpha; order Acoela; family Convolutidae; genus Convolutriloba; species Convolutriloba macropyga. Next base: position 50,153,653 of record NC_134471.1, read on the forward strand.
GTGCGTTTGTGTGTTTGTGTGTGTGTGTGTTTGTAGTTATGTATGTGTGTGTTTGTTTGTGTGTTTGTGTGTCTGTTTGCGTGTGTGTCTGTGTTAGTGTGTTTGTGTGTGTGTATGTTTGTGTGTTTGTATTTTCGCGTGTGTGTTTTTGTGTGTTTGTGTGTATGTGTGTGTGTGCGAGAGTGTGTGTATTTTTCTGTATGTTAGAGTGTGTGTGTGTTTGTGTGTTTGTGTGTAAGTATACGTGTGTCTGTGTGAGTGTGTGTTTGTGTGTATGTGTTTGTGTGTATGTGTGTGTGTTTGTGTGTGTGTGTTTTTGTGTGTGTGTGTATTGGTGTGTGTATGTGTCTGTGTTTGTATGTGGGTATGCTTGTGTGTGTGTGTTTGCGTGAATTTGTATGTGTGTTTTTATGTGGGTATGCTTTTGTGTGTAGGTGTGTTTATATATATGTGTTTGTGTTTTTGTGTTTGTTTATGTGCGTGTGTTTGTATGTTTGAGTGTGTGTTTGTGTGTTTGTGTTTTTGTGTGTATTTGTGTGTGTGTTTGTGTGTATATGTGTGTGTATGTGTTTGTGTGTATGTGTTTGTGTGTTGGTGTGTGTGTTTGTTTGTGTGTTTGTTTGTTTGTGCGTTTGAGTTTGTGTGTGTCTTTGTGTGTTTGTGTGTGTGCGCGTGTGTATGTGCGTGTTTGTGCGTGTGTTTGTCTGTATGTGTGTGCTTTTGTGTGTGTGATTGTGTGTGTGCGTGTTTCTGTTTGTGTGTATTTGTGTTTTTGTTTGTGTGTGTCTGTGTTTTTGTGTTTGTTTTTGTGTGTGTTAGTGTGTTTGTGTTTGTGTGTTTGTGTGTGTGTGTATGTCTGTGTTTTTGTGCGTGTATGTTTTTGTGTGTGTGTTAGTGTGTTTGTGTGTGTTTGTTTGTGTGTTTGTGTGTGTGTGTGTCTGTGTTTTTTTGTGTGTTTGTGTGTGTGTGTTTGTGTGTATGTGTGTGCGTTTTTCTGTGTTTGTGTGTGTGTTTGTGGGTTTGTGTGTATAGGTGTTTTTGTGTGTGGTAGTGTATTTCTGTGTGTGTGTGTTTGTGTTTTTGTTTGTGTATATCTGTGTTTTTGTGTGTGTTTGTGTGTGTGTTTGTTTGTATATGTGTTTGTGCGTTTGTGTGTTTGTGTGTGTGTGTTTGTTTGTTTTGTGCATGTGTGTGTGTGTGTGTTTGTTTGTATGTGTGTTTGTTTGTGTGTTTGTGTGTGTGTTTGTGTGATTGTGTGTTTTTTTGCGTGTGTGTCTGTGTTTGTGTGTTTGTGTGTGTGTATGTTTGTGTGTTTGTATTTTCGGGTGTGTGTTTTTGTGTGTTTGTGTGTATGTGTGTGTTTGTGTGTGTGTGCGAGAGTGTGTGTGTTTTTGTGTATGTTAGTGTGTGTGTGTGTTTGTGATTTTGTGTGTATTTGTGTGTATGTGTGTGTTTGTGCGTGTGCGAGAATGTGTGTGTTTTTGTGTATGTTAGTGTGTGTGTGTTTGTGTTTTTGTGTGTATTTGTGTGTGTGTTTTTGTGTATATGTGCGTGTATGTGTTTGTGTGTATGTGTTTGTGTGTTGGTGTGTGTGTTTGTTTGTGTGTTTGTTTATTTGTGCGTTTGAGTTTGTGCGTGTCTTTGTGTGTTTGTGTGTGTGCGTGTGTGTATGTGCGTGTTTGTGTGTGTGTTTGTCAGTATGTGTGTGCTTTTGTGTGTATGATTGTGTGTGTGCGTGTTTCTGTGTGTGTGTGTTTGTGTTTTTGTTTGTGTATGTCTGTGTTTTTGTGTGTGTTTGTGTGTGTGTGTATGTCTGTGTTTTTGTGTGTGTTTTTGTGTGTGTTAGTGTGTTTGTTTGTGTGTTTGTGTGTGTATGTGTCTGTGTTTGTATGTGGGTATGCTTGTGTGTGTGTGTTTGCGTGAATTTGTATGTGTGTTTTTATGTGGGTATGCTTTTGTGTGTAGGTGTGTTTATATATATGTGTTTGTGTGTTTTTGTGTTTTTTTATGTGCGTGTGTTTGTATGTTTGAGTGTGTGTTTGTGTGTTTGTGTTTTTGTGTGTATTTGTGTGTGTGTTTGTGTGTATATGTGTGTGTATGTGTTTGTGTGTATGTGTTTGTGTGTTGGTGTGTGTGTTTGTTTGTGTGTTTGTTTGTTTGTGCGTTTGAGTTTGTGTGTGTCTTTGTGTGTTTGTGTGTGTGCGCGTGTGTATGTGCGTGTTTGTGCGTGTGTTTGTCTGTATGTGTGTGCTTTTGTGTGTGTGATTGTGTGTGTGCGTGTTTCTGTTTGTGTGTATTTGTGTTTTTGTTTGTGTGTGTCTGTGTTTTTGTGTTTGTTTTTGTGTGTGTTAGTGTGTTTGTGTTTGTGTGTTTGTGTGTGTGTGTGTATGTCTGTGTTTTTGTGCGTGTATGTGTTTTTGTGTGTGTGTTAGTGTGTTTGTGTGTGTTTGTTTGTGTGTTTGTGTGTGTGTGTGTCTGTGTTTTTTTGTGTGTTTGTGTGTGTGTGTGTTTGTGTGTATGTGTGTGCGTTTTTCTGTGTTTGTGTGTGTGTTTGTGGGTTTGTGTGTATAGGTGTTTTTGTGTGTGGTAGTGTATTTCTGTGTGTGTGTGTTTGTGTTTTTGTTTGTGTATATCTGTGTTTTTGTGTGTGTTTGTGTGTGTGTGTTTGTGTGTATGTTTGTGTGTTTGTTTGTATATGTGTTTGTGCGTTTGTGTGTTTGTGTGTGTGTGTTTGTTTGTTTTGTGCATGTGTGTGTGTGTGTGTTTGTTTGTATGTGTGTTTGTTTGTGTGTTTGTGTGTGTGTTTGTGTGATTGTGTGTCTGTTTGCGTGTGTGTCTGTGTTTGTGTGTTTGTGTGTGTGTATGTTTGTGTGTTTGTATTTTCGGGTGTGTGTTTTTGTGTGTTTGTGTGTATGTGTGTGTTTGTGTGTGTGTGCGAGAGTGTGTGTGTTTTTGTGTATGTTAGTGTGTGTGTGTGTTTGTGATTTTGTGTGTATTTGTGTGTATGTGTGTGTGTTTGTGCGTGTGCGAGAATGTGTGTGTTTTTGTGTATGTTAGTGTGTGTGTGTTTGTGTTTTTGTGTGTATTTGTGTGTGTGTTTTTGTGTATATGTGTGTGTATGTGTTTGTGTGTATGTGTTTGTGTGTTGGTGTGTGTGTTTGTTTGTGTGTTTGTTTGTTTGTGCGTTTGAGTTTGTGCGTGTCTTTGTGTGTTTGTGTGTGTGCGTGTGTGTATGTGCGTGTTTGTGTGTGTGTTTGTCAGTATGTGTGTGCTTTTGTGTGTATGATTGTGTGTGTGTGCGTGTTTCTGTGTGTGTGTGTTTGTGTTTTTGTTTGTGTATGTCTGTGTTTTTGTGTGTGTTTGTGTGTGTGTGTATGTCTGTGTTTTTGTGTGTGTTTTTGTGTGTGTTAGTGTGTTTGTATTTGTGTGTTTGTGTGTGTGTATGTCTGTGTTTTTGAGCGTGTATGTGTTTTTGTGTGTGTGTTAGTGAGTTTGTGTGTGTTTGTTTGTGTGTTTGTGTGTGTGTGTGTCTGTGTTTTTTTGTGTGTTTGTGTGTGTGTGTGTTTGTGTGTATATTTGTGCGTTTTTCTGTGTTTGTGTGTGTGTTTGTGTGTTTGTGTGTATAGGTGTTTTTGTGTGTGTTATTGTATTTCTGTGTGTGTGTGTTTGTGTTTTTGTGTGTGTATGTCTGTGTTTTTGTGTGTGTTTGTGTGTGTGTGTGTTTGTGTGTATGTGTGCATGTTTGTTTGTATATGTGTTTGTGCGTTTGTGTGTTTGTGTGTGTGTTTGTTTGTTTTGTGCATGTGTGTGTGTTTGTATGTATGTAAATGTGTGTTTGTTTGTGTGTTTGAGTGTGTGTTTGTGTGATTGTGTGTCTGTTTGCGTGTGTGTCTGTGTTTGTGTGTTTGTGTGTGTGTATGTTTGTGTGTTTGTATTTTCGCGTGTGTGTTTTTGTGTGTTTGTGTGTATGTGTGTGTTTGTGCGTGTGCGAGAGTGTGTGTGTTTTTGTGTATGTTAGTGTGTGTGTGTGTGTTTGTGTTTTTGTGTGTATTTGTGTGTGTGTTTTTGTGTATATGTGTGTGTATGTGTTTGTGTGTTGGTGTGTGTGTTTGTTTGTGTGTTTGTTTGTTTGTGCGTTTGAGTTTGTGCGTGTCTTTGTGTGTTTGTGTGTGTGCGTGTGTGTATGTGCGTGTTTGTGTGTGTGTTTGTCTGTATGTGTGTGCTTTTGTGTGTATGATTGTGTGTATGCGTGTTTCTGTGTGTGTGTGTGTTTGTGTTTTTGTTTGTGTATGTCTGTGTTTTTGTGTGTGTTTGTGTGTGTGTATGTCTGTGTTTTTGTGTGTGTTTTTGTGTGTGTTAGTGTGTTTGTGTTTGTGTGTTTGTGTGTGTGTATGTCTGTGTTTTTGTGCGTGTATGTGTTTTTGTGTGTGTGTTAGTGTGTTTGTGTGTGTTTGTTTGTGTGTTTGTGTGTGTGTGTGTGTGTCTGTGTTTTTTTGTGTGTTTGTGTGTGTGTGTGTGTTTGTGTGTATATGTGTGCGTTTTTCTGTGTTTGTGTGTGTGTTTGTGTGTTTGTGTGTATAGGTGTTTTTAATTGTGTTAGTGTATTTCTGTGTGTGTGTGTGTTTGTGTTTTTGTGTGTGTATGTCTGTGTTTTTGTGTGTGTTTGTGTGTGTGTGTTTGTGTGTATGTGTGTGTGTTTGTTTGTATATGTGTTTGTGCGTTTGTGTGTTTGTGTGTGTTTGTTTGTTTTGTGCATGTGTGTGTGTGTGTGTTTGTATGTATGTATGTGTGTGTTTGTTTGTGTGTTTGTGGGTGTGTTTGTGTGATTGTGTGTCTGTTTGCGTGTGTGTCTGTGTTTGTGTGTTTGTGTGTGTGTGTATGTTTGTTTGTTTGTATTTTCGCGTATGTGTTTTTGTGTGTTTGTGTGTATGTGTGTGTTTGTGTGTGTGCGAGATTGTGTGTGTTTTTGTGTATGTTAGTGTGTGTGTGTTTGTGTGTTTGTGTGTAAGTATACGTGTGTCTGTGTGAGTGTGTGTTTGTGTGTATGTATGTGTGTTTGTGTGTGTGTGTTGGTGTGTGTATGTGTCTGTGTTTGTATGTGGTTGTGCTTGTGTGTGTGTTTGTGAGAATTTGTTTGTGTGTTTGTATGTGGGTATGCTTTTGTGTGTAGGTGTGTTTATATATATGTGTTTGTGTGTTTTTGTGTTTGTTTATGTGCGTGTGTTTGTATGTTTGAGTGTGTGTTTGTGTGTTTGTGTTTTTGTGTGTATTTGTGTGTGTGTTTGTGTGTATATGTGTGTATGTGTTTGTGTGTATGTGTTTGTGTGTTGGTGTGTGTGTTTGTTTGTGTGTTTGTTTGTTTGTGCGTTTGAGTTTGTGTGTGTCTTTGTGTGTTTGTGTGTGTGTGTGTGCGTGTGTGTATGTGCGTGTTTGTGTGTGTGTGTTTGTTTGTATGTGTGTGCTTTTGTGTGTATGATTGTGTGTCTGCGTGTTTCTGTGTGTGTTTGTGTTTGTTTTTTTTGTGTGTGTATGTCTGTGTGTGTTTGTGTGTGTGTATGCGTGTGTGTTTGTTTGTATATGTGTTTGTGCGTTTGTGTGTTTGTGTGTGTGTTTGTGTGTGTTTGTTTGTGTGTTTTTGTGTGTGTGTGTTTGTGTGATTTTGTGTGTGTTTGCGTTTGTGTCTGTGTTTGTGTGTTTGTGTGTGTGTGTCTGTGTGTTTGTATATTTGTATGTGTTTTGTGTGTGTGTGTGTTTGTGTGTGTTTGTTTGTGTGTTTGTGTGTGTGTGTTTGTGTGATTGTGTGTGTGTTTGCGTTTGTGTCTGTGTTTGTGTGTTTGTGTGTGTGTGCGTGTGCATGTTTGTGTGCTTGTATTTTCGCGTGTGTGTTTTTGTGTGTTTGTGTGTATGTGTGTGTTTGTGTGTGTGCGAGAGTGTGCGTGTTTTTGTGTATGTTAGTGTGTGTGTGTGTAAGTATGTGTGTGTCTGTGTGAGTGTGCGTTTGTGTGTATGTGTGTGTGTTTGTGTGTGTGTTTTTATGTGTGTGTGTTTGTTGGTGTGTGTATGTGTCTGTGCTTGTATGTGGGTATGCTTGTGTGTGTGTGTTTGTGTGTTTGTATGTGGGTATGCTTTTGTGTGTAGGTGAGTTTATATATATATATGTGTTTGTGTGTTTTTGTGTTTGTTTATGTGCGTGTGTTTGTATTTTTGAGTGTGTGTTTGTGTGTTTGTGTTTTTGTGTGTATATGTGTGTATGTGTTTGTGTGTATGTGTTTGTGTGTTGGTGTGTGTGTTTATGTGTTTGTTTGTTTGTGCGTTTGAGTTTGTGTGTGTCTTTGTGTGTTTGTGTGTGTGCGTGTGTGTATGTGCGTGTTTGTGTGTGTGTTTGTCTGTATGTGTGTGCTTTTGTGTGTATGATTGTGTGTGTGTGTGCGTGTTTGTGTGTTTTTTGTGTTTGTGTGTATGTGTGTGTGTTTGTGTGTTTTTGTATGTGTGATTGTGTGTATGTGTGTATGTTTGAGTGTTTGTGTGTTTGAGTGTGTTTGTGTGTATGTATGTGTGTGTGTGTGTTTGTGTGTTTTTGTGTGTGTGTTTGTGTTTGTGTGTGTTTGTTGGTTTGTGTGTTTGTATGTGTGTGTTTGTGTGTTTGAGTTTTTGAATGTGTCCTTGTGTGTTTGTGTGTGTGTATGTGTGTATGTGTGTATGTGTTTGTGTTTGTGTGTGTGTTTGTGTGTGTGTTTGTGTGTATGTGTGTGTGTTTGTGTGTGTGTGTGTTTGTGTGTTTGTGTGTGTTTGTTTGTTTGTGTGTTTGTGTGTGTGTGTTTGAGTTTGTGTGTGTCTTTGTGTGTTTGTTTGTGTGCGTGTGTGTATGTGCGTGTTTGTGTGTGTTTGTGTGTGTGTGTAATTTTGTGTGTATATGTGTGTGTGTTTTTTGTTGTGTGTGTGTGTGTGTGTTTGTGTGCTTGTGTGTGTGTTTGTGTGTTTGTGATTTTGTGTGTCTTTGTGTGTTTGTGTGTGTGTGCGTGCGTGTAGTTGTGTTTACGTGTGTGTGTGTGTTTGTGTTTGTGTGTGTGTGTGTGTGTTTGTGTGTGTGTTTCTGTGTTTGTGTGTGTATGTGTGTGTGTTTGTGTGTGTGTGTGTGTTTGTGTGTTTGTGTGTGTGTGTGTGTTTGTGTGTGTTTGTTTGTTTGTGTGTTTGTGTGTGTGTGTTTGTGATTGTGTGTGTTTGTTTGTTTGTGTATTTGTGTGTGTGTGTGTGTTTGTGTTTGTGTGTGTGTGTGTTTGTGTGTTTGAGTTTGTATGTGTCTTTGTGTGTTTGTGTGTGCGTATGTGTGTATGTGTGTATGTGTTTGTGTTTGCGTGTGTGCTTGTGTGTGTGTTTGTGTGTATGTGTGTGTGTTTGTGTGTGTGTTTGTGTGTTTGTGTGTGTTTGTTTGTGTGTTTGTGTGTGTGTTTGTGTTTGAGTTTGTGTGTGTCTTTGTGTGTTTGTTTGTGTGCGTGTGTGTATGTGCGTGTTTGTGTGTGTGTGTAATTTTGTGTGTATGTGTATGTGTTTTTTTTGTGTGTGTGTGTTTGTGGGATTGTGTGTTTGTATGTGTGTTTGTGTGTTTGAGTTTGTGTGTGTCTTTGTGTGTGTGTGTGTGTTTGTGTTTATGTGTGTGTGCGTTTGTGTTTGTGTGTGTGTGTGTTTGTGTGTATGTATGTGTGTGTGTGTTTGTGTGTTTGTGTGTGTGTGTTTGTGTTTGTGTGTGTTTGTTGGTTTGTATGTTTGTGTGTGTGTGTGTTTGTGTGTTTGAGTTTGTATGTGTCTTTGTGTGTTTGTGTGTGTATGTGTATGTGTGTATGTGTTTGTGTTTGTGTTTGTGTGTGTGTGTTTGTGTGTTTGTATGAATGTGTGTTTGTTTGTGTGTGTGTGTGTTTGTGTGTTTGTGTGTGTGTGTTTGTGTGTTTGTGTGTGTTTGTTTGTTTGTGTGTTTGTGTGTGTTTTTGGTTTTTGTGTTTGTGTGTGTGTGTGTTTGTGTGTTTGAGTTTGTATGTGTCTTTGTGTGTTTGTGTGTGTGTATGTTTGTATGTGTGTATGTGTTTGTGTTTGTGTGTGTGTTTGTGTGTGTGTTTGTGTGTATGTGTGTGTGTTTGTGTGTGTGTGTTTGTGTGTTTGTGTTTGTTTGTTTGTTTGTGTGTTTGTGTGTGTGTGTGTTTGAGTTTGTGTATGTCTTTGTGTGTTTGTTTGTGTGCGTGTGTGTATGTGTGTATGTGTGTGTTTATGTGTGTGTGTGTTTGTGGGTTTGTGTGTTTGTATGTGTGTTTGTGTGTTTGAGTTTGTGTGTGTCTTTGTGTGTGTTTGTGTTTATGTGTGTGTGTGTTTGTGTGTATATATGTGTGTGTGTTTGTGTGTTTGTGTGTGTGTGTTTGTGTTTGTGTGTGTTTGTTGGTTTGTGTGTTTATGTGTGTGTGTGTTTGTGTGTTTGAGTTTGTATGTGTCTTTGTGTGTTTCTGTGTGTATGTGTGTATGTGTGTATGTGTTTGTGTTTGTGTGTGTGTTTGTGTGTGTGTTTGTGTGTATGTGTGTGTGTTTGTGTTTTTGTGTGTGTTTGTTGTTTGTGTGTTTGTGTGTGTGTGTGTGTTTGAGTTTGTATGTGTCTTTGTGTGTTTGTTGGTGTGCGTGTGTGTATGTGCGTGTTTGTTTGTGTGTGTAATTTGGTGTGTATGTGTGTGTTTTTGTGTGTTTGTGTGTTTGTGTGTTTGTGTGTTTGTGTGTGTGTGTGTTTGTGTGTTTGAGTTTGTGTGTGTCTTTTTGTGTGTGTGTGTGTTTGTGTTTATGTATAAGTGTGTCTGTGTTTGTGTGTGTTTGCGTTTGTGTGTGTGTTTGTGTGTTTGTATGTATGTGTGTGTGTTTTTGTGTGTGTTTTTGTGTGTTTGTGTGTGTTTGTTTGTTTGTTTGTGAGTTTGTGTGTGTGTTTGTTTGTTTGAGTTTATGTGTTTCTTTGTGTGTTTGTGTCTGTGTGTTTGTGTGTATGGGTCTGTGTGTGTTTGTGTTTGTGTGTGCGTGTGTTTGTGTGTGTGTTTGTGTGTTTGTGTGTATATGTGTGTTTTTGTGTGTGTGTGTTTTTGTGTTTGTGTGTTTGTGTGTATGTGTGCGTGTGTTTGTGCGTTTGTGCGTTTGTGTGTTTGTGTTTGTGTGTGTATGTTTGTGTGTGTATGTTCGTGTGTGTGTTTGTGTGTTTGTGCGTGTTTGTGTGTGTGTGTTTGTCTGTATGTGTGTGTGTTTTTGTGTGTATGATTTTGTGTGTGTTTGTGTGTTTTTGTGATGAGTGCTTGTGTGTTTGTGTGTTTGTGTGTGTGTGTGTTTGTGTGTTTGTGTGTGTGTGTTTGTGTGTATGTACGTGTGTGTGTTTGTGTGTTTGTGTGTGTGTGTGTTTGTGTTTGTGTGTGTTTGTTGGTTTGTGTGTTTATGTGTGTGTGTGTTTGTGTGTTTGAGTTTGTATGTGTCTTTGTGTGTTTCTGTGTGTATGTGTGTATGTGTTTGTGTTTGTGTGTGTGTTTGTGTGTGTGTTTGTGTGTATGTGTGTGTGTTTGAGTTTGTGTGTGTCTCTGTGTGTTTGTTGGTGTGCGTGTGTGTATGTGCGTGTTTGTGTGTGTGTGTGTAATTTGGTGTGTATGTGTGTGTGTTTTTGTGTGTGTATGTTTTTGTGTGTGTGTGTGTGTTTGTGTGTTTGAGTTTGTGTGTGTCTTTGTGTGTTTGTGTGTTTGTGTTTATGTGTAAGTGTGTTTGTGTGTGTGTGTGCGTTTGTGTGTGTTTGTGTGTTTGTGTGTATGTTTGTGTGTTTTTTTGTGTGTTTTTGTGTGTTTGTGTGTGTTTGTTTGTTTGTTTGTGAGTTTGTGTGTGTGTTTGTGTGTTTGAGTTTGTGTGTTTCTTTGTGTGTTTGTGTCTGTGTGTTTGTGTGTATGGGTCTGTGTGTGTTTGTGTTTGTGTGTGCGTTTGTTTGTGTGTGTTTGTGTGTTTGTGTGTAAATGTGTGTTTTTGTGTGTGTGTGTTTTTGTGTGTGTTTTTGTGTGTTTGTGTGTGTTTGTTTGTTTGTTTGTTTGTGAGTTTGTGTGTGTGTTTGTGTGTTTGAGTTTGTGTGTTTCTTTGTGTGTTTGTGTCTGTGTGTTTGTGTGTATGGGTCTGTGTTTGTTTGTGTGTATGTGTGCGTGTGTTTGTGCGTTTGTGAGTTTGTGTGTTTGTGTTTGTGTGTGTGTGTATGTTTGTGTGTGTATGTTCGTGTGTGTGTGTGTGTGTTTGTGTGTTTGTGCGTGTTTGTGTGTGTGTTTTTGAGTGTATGATTTTGTGTGTGTTTGTGTGTTTTTGTGATGAGTGCTTGTGTGTTTGTGTGTTTGTGTGTGTGTGTGTTTGTGTGTTTGTGTGTGTGTGTTTGTGTGTATGTACGGTTGTGTGTTTGTGTGTTTGTGTGTGTGTGTGTTTGTGTTTGTGTTTGTGTGTGTTTGTTGGTTTGTGTGTTTATGTGTGTGTGTGTGTTTGTGTGTTTGAGTTTGTATGTGTCTTTGTGTGTTTCTGTGTGTATGTGTGTATGTGTGTATGTGTTTGTGTTTGTGTGTGCGTTTGTGTGTGTGTTTGTGTGTTTGTGTGTATGTGTGTGTGTTTTTGTGTGTGTTTTTGTGTGTTTGTGTGTGTTTGTTTGTTTGTGAGTTTGTGTGTGTGTTTGTGTGTTTGAGTTTGTGTGTTTCTTTGTGTGTTTGTGTCTGTGTGGTTGTGTGTATGGGTCTGTGTGTGTTTGTGTTTGTGTGTGCGTTTGTTTGTGTGTGTTTGTGTGTTTGTGTGTAAATGTGTGTTTTTGTGTGTGTGTGTTTTTGTGTTGGTGTGTTTGTGTGTATGTGTGCGTGTTTTTGTGCGTTTGTGCGTTTGTGTGTTTGTGTTTGTGTGTGTGTATGTTTGTGTGTGTATGTTCGTGTGTGTGTGTTTGTGTGTTTGTGCGTGTTTGTGTGTGTGTGTTTTTGTGTGTATGATTTTGTGTGTGTTTGTGTGTTTTTGTGATGAGTGCTTGTGTGTTTGTGTGTTTGTGTGTGTGTGTTTGTGTGTTTGTGTGTGTGTGTTTGTGTGTATGTACGTGTGTGTGTTTGTGTGTTTGTGTGTGTGTGTTTGTGTTTGTGTGTGTTTGTTGGTTAGTGTGTTTATGTGTGTGTGTGTTTGTGTGTTTGAGTTTGTATGTGTCTTTGTGTGTTTCTGTGTGTATGTGTGTATGTGTTTGTGTTTGTGTGTGTGTGTTTGTGTGTGTGTTTGTGTTTATGTGTGTGTTTGTGTTTTTGTGTGTGTTTGTTGTTTGTGTGTTTGTGTGTGTGTGTGTTTGAGTTTGTGTGTGTCTTTGTGTGTTTGTTGGTGTGCGTGTGTGTATATGCGTGTTTGTGTGTGTGTGTAATTTGGTGTGTATGTGTGTGTTTTTGTGTGTGTGTGTGTTTTTGTGTGTTTGTGTGGTTGTGTGTGTGTGTGTTTGTGTGTTTGAGTTTGTGTGTGTCTTTGTGTGTGTGTGTTTGTGTTTATGTGTAAGTGTGTTTGTGTTTGTGTGTGTGTGTGCGTTTGTGTGTGTGTTTGTGTGTTTGTGTGTATGTGTGTGTGTGTTTTTGTGTGTGTTTTTGTGTGTTTGTGTGTGTTTGTTTGTTTGTTTGTGAGTTTGTGTGTGTGTTTGTGTGTTTGAGTTTGTGTGTTTCTTTGTGTGTTTGTGTCTGTGTGTTTTTGTGTATGGCTCTGTGTGTGTTTGTGTTTGTGTGTGCGTGTTTTTGTGTGTGTTTGTGTGTTTGTGTGTAAATGTGTGTTTTTGTGTGTGTGTGTTTTTGTGTTGTGTGTTTGTGTGTATGTGTGCGTGTGTTTGTGTGTTTGTGCGTTTGTGTGTTTGTGTTTGTGTGTCTGTATGTTTGTGTGTGTATGTTCGTGTGTGTGTGTTTGTGTGTTTGTGCGTGTTTGTGTGTGTGTGTGTTTGTCTGTATGTGTGTGTGTTTTTGTGTGTATGATTTTGTGTGTGTTTGTGTGTTTTTGTGATGAGTGCTTGTGTGTTTGTGTGTGTGTGTTTGTGTGTATGTACGTGTGTGTGTTTGTGTGTTTGTGTGTATGTTTGTGTGTATGTGTGTGTTTGTGTTGTGTGTGTGTGTTTTGTGTGTCTTTGTGTGTGTGTGCGTGTGTTTGTGTTTATGTGTGTGTGTGTTTGTGTTTGTGTGTGTGTGTTTGTGTGTGTTTCTGTGTTTGTGTGTATGTGTGTGTGTTTGTGTGTGTGTGTGTTTGTGCGTGTGTGTGTGTGTTTGTGTGTTTATGTGTGTTTGTTTGTTTGTGTGTTTGTGTGTGTTTGTGTGTTTTTGTGATGAGTGCTTGTGTGTTTGTGTGTTTGTGTGTGTGTGTTTGTGTGTTTGTGTGTGTGTGTTTGTGTGTATGTACGGTTGTGTGTTTGTGTGTTTGTGTGTGTGTGTTTGTGTTTGTGTTTGTGTGTGTTTGTTGGTTTGTGTGTTTATGTGTGTGTGTGTGTTTGTGTGTTTGAGTTTGTATGTGTCTTTGTGTGTTTCTGGGTGTATGTGTGTATGTGTGTATGTGTTTGTGTTTGTGTGTGCGTGTGTGTGTGTGTTTGTGTGTTTGTGTGTATGTGTGTGTGTGTTTTTGTGTGTGTTTTTGTGTGTTTGTGTGTGTTTGTTTGTTTGTGAGTTTGTGTGTGTGTTTGTGTGTTTGAGTTTGTGTGTTTCTTTTTGTGTTTGTGTCTGTGTGGTTGTGTGTATGGGTCTGTGTGTGTTTGTGTTTGTGTGTGCGTGTGTTTGTGTGTGTTTGTGTGTTTGTGTGTAAATGTGTGTTTTTGTGTGTGTGTGTTTTTGTGTTGGTGTGTTTGTGTGTATGTGTGCGTGTTTTTGTGCGTTTGTGCGTTTGTGTGTTTGTGTTTGTGTGTGTGTATGTTTGTGTGTGTATGTTCGTGTGTGTGTGTTTGTGTGTTTGTGCGTGTTTGTGTGTGTGTGTTTTTGTGTGTATGATTTTGTGTGTGTTTGTGTGTTTTTGTGATGAGTGCTTGTGTGTTTGTGTGTTTGTGTGTGTGTGTTTGTGTGTTTGTGTGTGTGTGTTTGTGTGTATGTACGTGTGTGTGTTTGTGTGTTTGTGTGTGTGTGTTTGTGTTTGTGTGTGTTTGTTGGTTTGTGCGTTTATGTGTGTGTGTGTGTTTGTGTGTTTGAGTTTGTATGTGTCTTTGTGTGTTTCTGTGTGTATGTGTGTATGTGTTTGTGTTTGTGTGTGTGTTTGTGTGTGTGTTTGTGTGTATGTGTGTGTTTGTGTTTTTGTGTGTGTTTGTTGTTTGTGTGTTTGTGTGTGTGTGTGTTTGAGTTTGTGTGTGTCTTTGTGTGTTTGTTGGTGTGCGTGTGTGTATGTGCGTGTTTGTGTGTGTGTGTAATTTGGTGTGTATGTGTGTGTTTTTGTGTGTGTGTGTGTGTGTTTTTGTGTGTTTGTGTGGTTGTGTGTGTGTGTTTGTGTGTTTGAGTTTGTGTGTGTCTTTGTGTGTGTGTGTGTTTGTGTTTATGTGTAAGTGTGTTTGTGTTTGTGTGTGTGTGTGCGTTTGTGTGTGTGTTTGTGTAGTTGTGTGTATGTGTGTGTGTGTTTTTGTGTGTGTTTTTGTGTGTTTGTGTGTGTTTGTTTGTTTGTTTGTGAGTTTGTGTGTGTGTGTTTGTGTGTTTGAGTTTGTGTGTTTCTTTGTGTGTTTGTGTCTGTGTGTTTTTGTGTATGGCTCTTTGTGTGTTTGTGTTTGTGTGTGCGTGTTTTTGTGTGTGTTTGTGTATTTGTGTGTAAATGTGTGTTTTTGTGTGTGTGTGTTTTTGTGTTGTGTGTTTGTGTGTATGTGTGCGTGTGTTTTTGTGTTGTGTGTTTGTGTGTATGTGTGCGTGTGTTTGTGTGTTTGGGCGTTTGTGTGTTTGTGTTTGTGTGTCTGTATGTTTGTGTGTGTATGTTCGTGTGTGTGTGTGTTTGTGTGTTTGTGCGTGTTTGTGTGTGTGTGTGTTTGTCTGTATGTGTGTGTGTTTTTGTGTGTATGATTTTGTGTGTGTTTGTGTGTTTTTGTGATGAGTGCTTGTGTGTTTGTGTGTGTGTGTTTGTGTGTATGTACGTGTGTGTGTTTGTGTTGTTGTGTGTATGTTTGTGTGTATGTGTGTGTTTGTGTTTGTGTGTGTGTGTTTTGTGTGTCTTTGTGTGTGTGTGCGTGTGTTTGTGTTTACGTGTGTGTGTGTTTGTGTTTGTGTGTGTGTGTTTGTGTGTGTTTCTGTGTTTGTGTGTATGTGTGTGTGTTTGTGTGTGTGTGTTTGTGCGTGTGTGTGTGTTTGTGTGTTTATGTGTGTTTGTTTGTTTGTGTGTTTGTGTGTGTGTGTGTTTGTGTTTGTGTGTGTTTGTTTGTTTGTGTGTTTATGTGTGTGTGTGTTTGTGTGTTTGAGTTTGTATGTGTCTTTGTGTGTTTCTGTGTGTATGTGTGTATGTGTGTATGTGTTTGTGTTTGTGTGTGTGTTTGTGTGTATGTGTGTGTGTTTGTGTTTTTGTGTGTGTTTGTTGTTTGTGTGTTTGTGTGTGTGTGTTTGAGTTTGTGTGTGTCTTTGTGTGTTTGTTGGTGTGCGTGTGTGTATGTGCGTGTTTGTGTG
>NC_134471.1:50178285-50183285 GCF_964194025.1 Convolutriloba macropyga
GCGTTTGTGTGTTTGTGTGTTTGTGTTTGTGTGTGTGTGTGTGTGTTTGTGTGTGTGTGTATGTTTGTGTGTGTGTGTTTGTGTGTTTGTGCGTGTTTGTGTGTGTGTTTTTGTGTGTATGAATGTGTGTGTGTTTGTGTGTTTTTGTGTGTGTGTTTGTGTGTTGGTGTGTTTGTGTGTGTTTGTGTTTGTGGGGGTTTGTGTATGTGTGTTTGTGTGTATGTGTGTGTTTGTGTGTTTGTGTGTGTGAGTGATTTGTTTGTGTATGTATGTGTGTGTGTTTGTGTGTTTGTGTGTGTATGTTTGTGTGTATGTGTGTGTGTGTTTGTGTTTGTGTGTTTGTGTGTATGTGTGTGTTTGTTTTTGTGTCTGTTTGTGTTTTTGTGCGTGTTTGTTTGTTTGTGAGTGGATGTGTTTGTGTGTTTTAGTTTTTTGTGTCTTTGTGTGTTTGTGTGTGTGTGTTTGTGTGTAATTTTGTGTGTATGTGTGTGTTTTTTGTGAGTGTGTGTGTTTGTGTGTTTGTGTATGTGTGTTTGTGTGTATGTGTTTGTGTGTGTGTGTGTGTTTGTGTGTGTGTGTATGTTCGTGTGTGTGTTTGTGTGTTTGTGCGTGTTTTTGTGTGTGTGTGTTTGTCTGTATGTGTGTGTGTTTTTGTGTGTATGATTTTGTGTGTGTTTGTGTGTTTTTGTGATGAGTGCTTGTGTGTTTGTGTGTTTGTGTGTGTGTGTTTTTGTGTTTGAGTGTGTGTGTTTGTGTGTATGTACCTGTGTGTGTTTGTGTGTTTGGGTGTATGTTTGTGTGTATGTGTGTGTGTTTGTGTTTGTGTGTGTGTGTTTTGTGTGTGTTTTTGTGTTTGTGTGCGTTTGTGTGTTTGTGTGTTTGTGTTTGTGTGTGTGTGTGTTTGTGTGTGTGTGTATGTTTGTGTGTGTGTTTGTGTGTTTGTGCGTGTTTGTGTGTGTGTTTTTGTGTGTATGAATGTGTGTGTGTTTGTGTGTGTGTGTTTTTGTGTTTGAGTGTGTGTGTTTGTGTGTATGTACCTGTGTGTGTTTGTGTGTTTGGGTGTATGTTTGTGTGTATGTGTGTGTGTTTGTGTTTGTGTGTGTGTGTTTTGTGTGTGTTTGTGTGTTTGTGTGCGTTTGTGTGTGTGTGTGTTTGTGTGTTTGTGCGTGTTTGTGTGTGTGTTTTTGTGTGTATGAATGTGTGTGTGTTTGTGTGTGTGTGTTTTTGTGTTTGAGTGTGTGTGTTTGTGTGTATGTACCTGTGTGTGTTTGTGTGTTTGGGTGTATGTTTGTGTGTATGTGTGTGTGTTTGTGTTTGTGTGTGTGTGTTTTGTGTGTGTTTGTGTGTTTGTGTGCGTTTGTGTGTTTGTGTGTTTGTGTTTGTGTGTGTGTGTGTGTGTGTTTGTGTGTGTGTGTATGTTTGTGTGTGTGTTTGTGTGTTTGTGCGTGTTTGTGTGTGTGTTTTTGTGTGTATGAATGTGTGTGTGTTTGTGTGTGTGTGTTTTGTTTGTGTATGTATGTGTGTGTGTTTGTGTGTTTGTGTGTGTATGTTTGTGTGTATGTGTGTGTGTGTTTGTGTTTGTGTGTTTGTGTGTTTTGTGTGTGTTTGTGGGTTTGTGTGTATGTGTGTGTTTGTTTTTGTGTCTGTTTGTGTTTTTGTGCGTGTTTGTTTGTTTGTGTGTGGATCTGTTTGTGTGTTTCAGTTTTTTGTGTCTTTGTGTGTTTGTGTGTGTGTGTGTTTGTGTGTAATTTTGTGTGTATGTGTGTGTTTTTTGTGAGTGTGTGTGTTTGTGTATTTGTGTATGTGTGTTTGTGTGTATGTGTTTGTGTGTGTGTGTGTGTGTGTTTGTGTGTGTGTGTATGTTCGTGTGTGTGTTTGTGTGTTTGTGCGTGTTTTTGTGTGTTTGTGTTTGTCTGTATGTGTGTGTGTTTTTGTGTGTATGATTTTGTGTGTGTTTGTGTGTTTTTGTGATGAGTGCTTGTGTGTTTGTGTGTTTGTGTGTGTGTGTGTTTTTGTGTATGTACCTGTGTGTGTTTGTGTGTTTGGGTGTATGTTTGTGTGTATGTGTGTGTGTTTGTGTTTGTTTGTGTGTGTTTTGTGTGTGTTTGTGTGTTTGTGTGCGTTTGTGTGTTTGTGTGTTTGTGTTTGTGTGTGTGTGTGTGTTTGTGTGTGTGTGTGTATGTTTGTGTGTGTGTTTGTGTGTTTGTGCGTGTTTGTGTTTGTGTTTTTGTGTGTATGAATGTGTGTGTGTTTGTGTGTTTTTGTGTGTGTGTGTGTGTGTTTGTGTGTTTGTGTGTTTGTGTGTGTTTGTGTTTGTGGGGGTTTGTGTATGTGTGTTTGTGTGTATGTGTGTGTTTGTGTGTTTGTGTGTGTGTGTTTTGTTTGTGTATGTATGTGTGTGTGTGTTTGTGTGTTTGTGTGTGTATGTTAGTGTGTATGTGTGTGTGTGTGTGTGTTTGTGTGTTTGTGTGTTTGTGTGTGTTTGTGTTTGTGGGGGTTTGTGTATGTGTGTTTGTGTGTATGTGTGTGTTTGTGTGTTTGTGTGTGTGTGTTTTGTTTGTGTATGTATGTGTGTGTGTTTGTGTGTTTGTGTGTGTATGTTAGTGTGTATGTGTGTGTTTGTGTGTGTGTTTGTGTGTTTGTGTGTTTGTGTGTTTGTTTGTATGTGTGTTTGTATGTATGTATGTGTTTCTGTATGTGTGTTTGTGTGTATGGGTGTGTGTGTGTTTGTGCGTTTGTGTGTTTGTGTGTTTGTGTTTCTGTGTGTGTTTGTGTGTGTGTGTGTATGTTTGTGTGTGTGTGTTTCTGTGTCTGTTTGTGTTTTTGTGCGTGTTTGTTTGTTTGTGTGTGGATGTGTTTGTGTGCTTCAGTTTTTTGTGTCTTTGTGTGTTTGTGTGTGTGTGTTTGTGTGTAATTTTGTGTGTATGCGTGTGTTTTTTGTGAGTGTGTGTGTTTGTGTGTTTGTGTATGTGTGTTTGTGTGTATGTGTTTGTGTGTGTGTGTGTGTTTGTGTGTGTGTGTATGTTCGTGTGTGTGTTTGTGTGTTTGTGCGTGTTTTTGTGTGTGTGTGTTTGTCTGTATGTGTGTGTGTTTTTGTGTGTATGATTTTGTGTGTGTTTGTGTGTTTTTGTGATGAGTGCTTGTGTGTTTGTGTGTTTGTGTGTGTGTGTTTTTGTGTTTGAGTGTGTGTGTTTGTGTGTATGTACCTGTGTGTGTTTGTGTGTTTGGGTGTATGTTTGTGTGTATGTGTGTGTGTTTGTGTTTGTGTGTGTGTGTTTTGTGTGTGTTTGTGTGTTTGTGTGTATGTGTGTTTGTGTTTGTGTTTGTGTTTGTGTTTGTGTGTTTCTGCGTGTTTGTTTGTTTGAGTGTGGGGGTGTTTGTGTGTTTGAGTTTTTGTGTTTCTTTGTGTGTTTGTGTGTGTGTGTTTGTTTGTGTGTAATTTTGTGTGTATATTTGTGTTTTTTGAGAGTGTGTGTGTTTGTGTGTTTGTGTATGTGTGTTTGTGTGTATGTGTTTGTGTGTGTGTGTTTTTGTGTGTGTGTGTTTGTGTGTGTGTTTGTGTGTTTGTGCGTGTTTAATTGTTTGTTTGTGGGTGTGTTTGTGTGTTTGAGCTTTTGTTTGTCTTTATGTGTTTGTGTGTGTGCGTGTGTGTATGTGTGTGGGTGTTTTTGTGTAATTTTGTGTGTATGTGAGTGTTTTGTGTGTGTGTGTTTTTGTGTTTGTGTATGTGTGTTTGTGTGTACGTGTGTGTGTGTGTGTCTGTCCGTATGTCCGTTTGTGTGTGTGTGTGTCTGTTTGTGTGTATGTATGTGTGTGTGTGTTTTTGTGTGTGTGTGTGTTTGTGTGTTTGTTTGTATGTGTGTTTGTGTGTATTTGTGTGTTTGTGTATGTGTGTTTGTGTGTAAGGTTGTGTGTTTTTGTGCGTTTGTGTGTTTGTGTGTTTGTGTTTGTGTGTGTGTGTGTGTTTGTGTGTGTGTGTATGTTTGTGTGTGTGTTCGTGTGTTTGTGCGTGTTTGTGTGTGTGTTTTTGTGTGTATCAATGTGTGTGTGTTTGTGTGTTTTTGTGTGTGTGTGTGTATGTTTGTGTGTGTGTGTTCGTGTGTTTGTGCGTGTTTGTGTGTGTGTTTTTGTGTGTATCAATGTGTGTGTGTTTGTGTGTGTTTGTGTTTGTGTGGGTTTGTGTATGTGTGTTTGTGTGTATGTGTGTGTTTGTGTGTTTGTGTGTGTGTGTGTGTTTTTTTTGTGTATGTATATGTGTGTGTTTGTGTGTTTGTGTGTGTATGTTTGTGTGTATGTGTGTGTTTGTGTTTGTGGGTTTGTGTGTATGTGCGTGTGTGTTTCTGTGTCTGTTTGTGTTTTTGTGCGTGTTTGTTTGTTTGTGTGTGGATGTGTTTGTGTTTTTCAGTTTTTTGTGTCTTTGTGTGTTTGTGTGTGTGTGTTTGTGTGTAATTTTGTGTGTATGTGTGTGTTTTTTGTGAGTGTGTGTGTGTGTGTGTGTTTGTGTATGTGTGTTTGTGTATATGTGTTTGTGTGTGTGTGTTTGTGTGTGTGTGTTTGTGTGTGTGTGTTTGTGTGTTTGTGCGTGTTTAATTGTTTGTTTGTGGGTGTGTTTTTGTGTTTTTTAGTTTTTGTTTGTCTTTGTGTGTTTGTATGTGTGCGTGTGTGTATGTGTGTGTGTGTAGTTTTGTGTGTATGTGTGTGTTTTGTGTGTGTGCGTTTGTGTATTTGTGTATGTGTGTTTCTGTGTACGTGTGTGTGTGTGTGTGTGTGTGTGTGTGTGTGTCTGTCCGTTTGTCCGTTTGTGTGTGTGTGTGTTTGTGTGTATGTATGTGTGTGTGTGTTTGTGTGTGTGTGTGTTTGTGTGTGTGTTTGTGTGTTTGTGCGTGTTTAATTGTTTGTTTGTGGGTGTGTTTGTGTGTTTGAGCTTTTGTTTGTCTTTATGTGTTTGTGTGTGCGCGCGTGCGTTTGTGAATGTGTGTTTCTGTGTACGTGTGTGTGTG
>NC_134471.1:50188285-50193285 GCF_964194025.1 Convolutriloba macropyga
TTGTGTATGTGTTTGTGTGTAATTTTGTGTGTATGTTTGTGTTTTTTTTTGTGTGTGTGTGTGTGTGTTTGTGTGTGTGTTTTTGTGTTTGTGCGTGTTTAATTGTTTGTTTGTGGGTGTGTTTGTGTGTTTGAGCTTTTGTTTGCCTTTATGTGTTTGTGTGTGTGTGTATGTGTGTGTGTGTTTGTGTGTAATTTTGTGTGTATGTGAGTGTTTTGTGTGTGTGTGTTTGTGTGTTTGTGTATGTGTGTTTGTGTGTACGTGTGTGTGCGTGTGTCTGTCCGTTTGTCCGTTTGTGTGTGTGTGTCTGTTTGTGTGTATGTATGTGTGTGTGTTTTTGTGTGTGTGTGTGTGTGTTTGTGAGTTTGTTTGTATGTGTGTTTGTGCGTGTATGTGTGTGTGTTTTTGTGTGTATCAATGTGTGTATGTTTGTGTGTTTTTGTGCGTTTGTGCGTTTGTGTGTTTGTGTTTGTGTGTGTGTGTGTGTTTGTGTGTGTGTGTGTATGTTTGTGTGTGTGTTTGTGTGTTTGTGCGTGTTTGTGTGTGTGTTTTTGCGTGTATCAATGTGTGTATGTTTGTGCGTTTTTGTGTGTGTGTGTGTGCGTGTTTGTGTGTATGTGTGTGTTTGTGTTTGTGTGGGTTTGTGTATGTGTGTTTGTGTGTGTGTGTTTTTTGTGTATGTATGTGTGTGTGTTTGTGTGTTTGTGTGTGTATGTTTGTGTGTATGTGTGTGTGTGTTTATGTGTATATGTGTGTGTGTTTCTGTGTCTGTTTGTGTTTTTGTGCGTGTTTGTTTGTTTGTGTGTGGATGTGTTTGTGTGTTTCAGTTTTTTGTGTCTTTGTGTGTGTGTGTGTTTGTGTGTAATTTTGTGTGTATGTGTGTATTTTTTGTGAGTGTGTGTGTTTGTGTGTTTGTGTATGTGTGTTTGTGTGTATGTGTTTGTGTGTGTGTGTGTGTTTGTGTGTGTGTTTGTGTGTTTGTGCGTGTTTAATTGTTTGTTTGTGGGTGTGTTTGTGTGTTTGAGTTTTTGGTTTTTCTTTGTGTGTTTGTATGTGTGCGTGTGTGTATGTGTGTGTGTGTAGTTTTGTGTGTATGTGTGTGTTTTGTGTGTGTGTGTTTGTGTGTTTGTGTATGTGTGTTTCTGTGTACGTGTGTGTGTGTGTCTGTCCCATTGTCCGTTTGTGTGTGTGTGTTTGTGTGTATGTATGAGTGTGTGTGTGTTTGTGTGTGTGTGTTTGTGTGTTTGTGTGTTTGTGTGTTTGTTTGTATGTGTGTTTGTATGTATGTATGTGTTTCTGTATGTGTGTTTGTGTGTATGGGTGTGTGTGTTTGTGCGTTTGTGTGTTTGTGTGTTTGTGTTTGTGTGTGTGTTTGTGTGTGTTTGTGTATGTTTGTGTGTGTGTGTTTCTGTGTCTGTTTGTGTTTTTGTGCGTGTTTGTTTGTTTGTGTGTGGATGTGTTTGTGTGTTTCATTTTTTTGTGTCTTTGTGTGTTTGTGTGTGTGTGTTTGTGTGTAATTTTGTGTGTATGTGTGTGTTTTTTGTGAGTGTGTGTGTTTGTGTGTTTGTGTATGTGTGTTTGTGTGTATGTGTTTGTGTGTGTGTGTTTGTGTGTGTGTGTGTTTGTGTGTGTGTTTGTGTGTTTGTGCGTGTTTAATTGTTTGTTTGTGGGTGTGTTTGTGTGTTTGAGTTTTTGGTTTTTCTTTGTGTGTTTGTATGTGTGCGTGTGTGTATGTGTGTGTGTGTGTGTAGTTTTGTGTGTATGTGTGTGTTTTGTGTGTGTGTGTTTGTGTGTTTGTGTATGTGTGTTTCTGTGTACGTGTGTGTGTGTGTGTCTGTCCGTTTGTCCGTTTGTGTGTGTGTGTGTTTGTGTGTATGTATGAGTGTGTGTGTGTTTGTGTGTGTGTGTTTGTGTGTTTGTGTGTTTGTGTGTTTGTTTGTATGTGTGTTTGTATGTATGTATGTGTTTCTGTATGTGTGTTTGTGTGTATGGGTGTGTGTGTTTGTGCGTTTGTGTGTTTGTGTGTTTGTGTTTGTGTGTGTGTTTGTGTGTGTGTGTGTGTATGTTTGTGTGTGTGTGTTGGTGTGTTTTTGCGTGTTTGTGTGTGTGTGCTTTTGTGTGTATGAATGTGTGTGTGTTTGTGTGTTTTTGTGTGTTTGTGTTTGTGTGTTTGTGTGTGTGTGTTTGTGTGGGTTTGTGTATGTGTGTTCATGTGCATGTGTGTGTGTTTGTATGTTTGTGTGTTTTTGTGTGTGTTTTTGTGTTTGTATGTGGTTGTGTTTTTGTTTTTGTGTGTGTATGTTTGTGTGTATGTGTGTGTGTGTTTGTGTTTGTGTGTGTGTGTGTTTTTTGTGTGCTTGTGTGTTTGTGTGTATGTGTGTGTGTGTTTGTGTGTGTGTGTTTGTGTTTTTGTGCGTGTTTGTTTGTTTGTGTGTGGGTGTGTTTGTGCGTGTTTGTTTGTTTGTGTGTGGGTGTGTTTATGCGTTGAGTTTTTGTGTGTCTTTGTGTGTTTGTGCGTGTGCGTGTGTGTATGTGTATGTGATTGTGTGTAATTTTGTGTGTATGTATGTGTTTTGTGTGTGTGTGTTTGTGTGTTTGTGTATGTGTGTTTGTGTGTATGTGTGTGTATTTGTGTTTGTGTGTGTGTGTGTTTTGTGTGTTTCTGTGTTTGTGTGTATGTGTGTGTGTTTGTGTTTTTGTGCGTGTTTGTTTGTTTGTGTGTGGATGTAATTGTGTGTTTGAGTTTTTGTGTGTCTTTGTGTGTTTATGTTTGTGCCTGTGTGTTTGTGTGTGTGTTTTTGTGTAATTTTGTGTGTATGTGTGTGTTTTTTTTGTGTGTGTGTATGTGTGTGTGTTTGTGTGTTTGTGTGTGTGTGTGTTTTGTGTGTGCTTGTGTGTTTGTGTGTATGTGTTTGTATGTTTGTGTGTGTGTTTGTGTTTTTGTGCGTGTTTGTTTGTTTGTGTGTGGGTGTGTTTGTGCGTGTTTGTTTGTTTGTGTGTGGGTGTGTTTATGCGTTGAGTTTTTGTGTGTCTTTGTGTGTTTGTGCGTGTGCGTGTGTGTATGTGTATGTGATTGTGTGTAATTTTGTGTTTATTTATGTGTTTTGTGTGTGTGTGTGTTTGTGTGTTTGTGTATGTGTGTTTGTGTGTATGTGTGTGTATTTGTGTTTGTGTGTGTGTATGTTTTGTGTGTTTCTGTGTTTGTGTGTATTTGTGTGCGTTTGTGTTTTTGTGCGTGTTTGTTTGTTTGTGTGTGGATGTGTTTGTGTGTTTGAGTTTTTGTGTGTCTTTGTGTGTTTATGTTTGTGCGTGTGTGTTTGTGTTGTGTGTGTTTGTGTGTAATTTTGTGTGTATGTGTGTGTTTTTTGTGTGTGTGTATGTGTGTGTGTTTGTGTGTTTGTGTGTGGGTGTGCGTTTTTGTGTAGGTATGTGTGTGTCTTTGTGTGTTTGTGTGTGTTCGTGTGTGTATGTGTATGTGTTTGTGTGTAATTTTGTGTGTATGTGTGTGTTGTGTGTGTGTGTTTGTGTGTTTGTGTATGTGTGTATGAGTGTGTGTGTGTGTGTGTGTGTTTGTGTGTGTGTGTGTGTGTGTGTTTTGTGTGTGTTTGTGTGTTTGTGTGTATGTGTGTGTGTGTTTGTGTTTTTGTGCGTGCTTGTTTGTTTGTTTGTGTGTGGGTGTGTTTGTGTGTTTGAGTTTTTGTGTGTCTTTGTCTGTTTTTGTGTGTGCGTGTGTGTATGTGTGTGTGTTTTTGTGTAATTTTGTGTGTATGTGTGGGTGTTTTTTTGTGTGTGTGTGTGTTTGTGTGTTTGTGTACGTGTGTTTGTGCATTTGTGTGTGTGTGTGTGTGTTTGTGTATGTATGTGTGTGTGTTTTTGTGTATGTGTGTGTTGTTTGTATTTGTGTCTGTGTGTTTGTGTGTGTGTTTGTGTGTATGTGTGTGTGTGTGTTTGTGTGTGTTTGTTTGTGTGTATGTCTGCCTATGTGTTTTGTGTGTTTGTGTGTGAGTGTGAGTGTGTTGGTGTGTAAGTGTGTATGTTTTTGTGTTTGTGTGTGTGTTTGTGTGTCTGTGTGTGTGTTTTATGTATATATGTGTATTTGTGTGTATGCGTTGTGTATGTTTGTTTGTGTACGTGTGTTTGTTTGTATGTGTGTGTGTTTGTGTGTTTGTGTGTGTGTGTGTTTGTTTGTGTGTGTGTGTTTGTGAGTATTTGTGAGTGCTTGTGTGTTTGTGTATGTATGTTTGTGTGCATGTGTGTGTGTGTTTGTGTCTTTGTGTGTTTTTGTGTGTGTTTGTGTATGTGTGTGTCCGTTTGTGTGTGTGCTTGTGTGTTTGTGTATGTATGTTTTTGTGTATGTGTGTGAGTGTGAGTGTGTGTGTTGGTGTGTAAGTGTGTATGTTTGTGTGTTTGTGTGTGTGTGTGTCTGTGTGTGTTGTGTGTATGTAGGTTCGTGTGTTTGTGTGTTTTTGTGTGTGTGTTTGTTTGTATATGTGTGTGTGTGTCTGTTTGTGTTTGCGTGTGTGTTTGTGTGTGTGTTTTTGTTTTTGTTTGTTTGTTTGTATATATATATGTGTGTGTGTGTTTGTGTTTGTGTGTTTGTGTGTGTTTGTGTGTGCGTTTGAGTATGTGTGTGTTTGTGTGTGTGTGTATTTGTGTGTTTGTGTGTGTGTGTTTGTTTGTATGTGTGTGTGTTTGTGTGTTTAAGTGTGTGTGTTTGTGTGTTTGTGTGTGCTTGTCCGTGTGTGTGTTTGTGTGTGTGTGTTTGTGTGTGTGTTTGTGTGTTTGTGTGTTTGTGTGTGTGTGTTTTTGTGTTTGTGTGTGTGTTTTTGTGTATGTGTGTGTGTGTTTGTGTGTTTGTGTGTGTTTGTGTGTGCGTTTGTGTGTATGTGTGTGTTTGTGTGTGTGTGTGTTTGTGTGTGTGTTAGTGTGTGTGTGTGTGTTTGTGTGTTTGTGTGTTTGTGTGTGTTTGCGGTTGTGTGTTTGTGTGTTTAAGTGTGTGT
>NC_134471.1:50198285-50252636 GCF_964194025.1 Convolutriloba macropyga
TTAATCTACTTAGTTGATTGCTTGAAAGCTTATGGTCGCTTTGACTATAAAATATTTGAATTTTAAATAATAAATGGCTTATTGAACTTTGCCTCCATTTTTCTCTTACTTTGATCAACTTGAAGCTTAGTGTCAGCAATCAAAAAGTGCTCCTTGTTTCTGCTGATTTCAAATTTAGTATTTATTGCGGTTTTACGTCATAAGTTATGGTGTTCTGGCTCTGTCACTACTAAAGTTCACAATTTTTTTTTAATTTTTAGGTGTTTGCCCATTTTTCATGTTTTCTAACTTTGTCAAAGTATTACGTTATTTTCATTCATATATCTCATTTTTTGCGTTCAAAAAAACTCAAAATTGGTAATATTTAAATCCTTAAAGATATATATTGTGGTTCTTTACCGCTTCGACAATACTTTCTCGAAGAATTTAATTGAATTTTTTAATTTTGTCTTTAACTGTCGTTTTTACTTTGTTTTTTTAATCCTGTTTAATTTCCTGTACAATGAACCAGTTTGATTGGCTTTTCCTTGAAAAGTAGATAGGCCGACGTTCTGATATTAGAAGATAGATAATGGCTTTCATGACTTTGAAAACAATTGTTTTCCAAAATGAAAAAAAATATTTGAACTTCGCAATTTTGTTCCTTTTATTGTCTGTTTGTTACCTAGTCTAATTAATTAAAGGTTAAAGATGACATTATTTTTGTCAAGAGAAGGTTTCAAAAGGGATCGGTGTCTCAAAATCTAATGTTTTTACGGAATTCGTTATGAATTTACTGGCTTCGACACGGGTTTTTCACAAAAAAAGTAAATTAATAGTTGATTTTCGTCATATTTGACGTTCTTTTTGTAGACGTAAGACATGATCTGGTTAATTTCAAGTCTCGAGGGCCTTCTTTGGAAGAATAAATAACCCTATTCAATTTTTTCATTATGTAATTAATGGCTTTCATGTCTTTGGAAATAAATTTTTTTCGATAAGAACACGTTTTACATAATCTTGCTTTTTTCTTTTTGGTCTAATTGTCACCTAATTTCATTAATGAGAGGTCACATGATACATGTCAACTAAAGGTGTCAAATGGGATTGGTGTCACAAAATCTAATGTTTTAAGAGAGTTCGTTATGACTTTACTGGCTTCCACACGGGTTTTTCACAAAAAAAAGAAAATGAATTTTTGATTTTTGTCATATTTGTTGTTCTTTTTGTAGACGTAAGACATATTCTGGATAATTGCAGGTCTCAAGGGCTTCCTTTGGACGAACGAACGAACATATTCAATTTTTTCGTTTTGTAGTTAATGGCTTTCATGTCTTTTTTTTTTCGAAAGAAAACAAGTATTACAAAATTTTGCATTTTTTTGTTTTTTGTCCAATTGATGCGTATTTTTATTATTGAGCGTCCAAATAAAGCAGTATCGGTGTTCGAGGAAGGCGCCATCGAACAAATTTTGGGAGCCAAAGTTTGGCTTTACGGCTTCCAAAGCACTTTCTGGCAAGTTTTAATTGATTTTTAGTTTGTTGTCTATTTGTTGTTCTTTTTGTAACTGCATAAAAAAATGAATGACAAGAGTTCTTAATTCCCTTCTATAGAAGCATTGGTAATTGTAAACCTATGGCATATTTTAGTTGATTCCTAATGGTTTTAATTACTTTGAAATTAACTGTTTTTTTTTTTAAAAATTCAGCGAATTTTCTAACTTTAAAGTTTCTGTTCTTTTTTGTCTAATTGTTACCAAGCTTTATTATGAACTGGAGAATAACCATTTTTTTCTGGTGAATTACAAGTTATTTTGTTTATTTTCGGTTTTATCTGACGCTATTTTGACTTTGTTATTAAGTTTTGTTTTTTAAAACGGACATAAATTTTTTGACGTAATTAATGTTTGTTGTTGTGGTTTGATTTTGCCGTTCGTCTTCGCTCGCTTTCTTAATATCGGCATATCTCAGCAATCTAACGCATCATTTTTTACTCCACTGATTTATTTGCTTTGGAGGCTATCTTTTCGTTCTTACACCAGTTTTTTTTGAAAAATACTTGAATTTTTTTGTGTTTTTCTATCTGTTCCTCATTTGGTAGACAATTTTGCCGAAATTATGGATGAGCGGGGACGGAACCTTATGTGCGATCGCACATTACCGAGCCGCCTTGTTTTTTTAAATTTCGAATATTGCTGCTCACCTATGCAATCACAGCTGTCTATGTTGTCATTTTCGCAGTAGTAGATCTTCTCAACATCACAAGTGCATAAGAAAGAACCTTCGATGTTGTAACAACGAGCTGAACTCCCGCAGGCATCATCACCAGATGACAAACACTCGTCAACGTCTGAAACATGTGAAAACATGACATGACCCAATGGGAGGGGTTGATGGGTAGAAAAATTTACGTTTCACTTGAAGTAGCGAAAGAAGAAACGAGATACAGTGTTGATAATTTGAGGATCTTATTCATGATTCAACTGTTCAGCTTCTGAATTGATCTAATCAACCGCAACTGGACCAAACTAAATTTTGCTTCATTTAAGTGTCCATCTTGTCATATTTTTACTATAATAAATTTTACTTATATAAATTGTAACCACCGAAGTGAAACTTCCTTTTGAACTCCCTAGTTCTCAATCATGCTTACTATCCATGCATGGTAACTTCAACAGTTAATTCATTGGTAACTTCAACAGTTAATTCTGACCTATTATATTCACCAAGTGGCTTCAGTTAAGTCCATTTTTTTCTGGAACGTCTCTCGAAGGATTCAGACCAATTGTATCAACCTTCTGAAAAATAGTTATTCAATTCAATAAAAATGAATTATTTAATTATTTATTTATATATTATTTAGATAAATTTAATCGTATCACTGGCTTATGCTGGTTAATAGTCTCATTTATATAGGTTGAGTCTTTATATTTCTGATGCATGCGTGTGATTATGCTTCCCAGGTTGAGGTCCAGACCCAAATTGAGCTATTATCAGACAATCCAGACCAAAATGAACTCTGATCAGACTTTCCAGACCAAGATCAACTTTCTTTGGCTTGTGGCAGAGCTATAATCACCTACCTACTCATTAGAAGAAATGCAAAAAATTTCTCAGACTCAAGTGCGCACAATATGGCCTCTGATCAGATTTTTCAGACTGAATTGACCTCTGATCAGATTTAAATCAGACCATGGCCCAGACTATTTTGCGCTCGAACTGTTGTCCAGACACTGTAATTTCGGTCTGGGAACACACGGGTAGGACTGATCATAGCTCAATTTGGGTCTGGACCTCAAACTGGGTTGCTATCTGGACGAATTGAAAGAACTCAATTTAATATCATATGAGCCGAATTTAAATAACACCTAGATTGTGAAAAGTGGTTCATATTAAGATGATGTGTGCGAAATAAGTCTCGTACCTTAACAAAAAAACTGAGGCCATAATTTATACAAACACAGAACTACATAGCTCTTCGAGGTCTAACGTCGAAGCGGCCATTGATTATGCAATCTTCGTGAGCACAAAATGCTGGACAATTGCTTGAAACTTGTCTGATAATGGACGTTTGGTACCTGGACAGTCTGATCAGAGGCAGAATCTAGCGCAAATTAGGAAGATAAGAGGCGGATTCTAGCAAACAATAATCGAATCAGAGGTGGATCTAGCGCATTCGAGCACACACTAGTCTGATAAGATGCGGCTTTGATATATTCAATCCGAACCTTTATTAAAAGGCGTCTACGACACCTCATTCTTTCCCGGCATTTATAGCAATAGATTATAACATATACAATATGTACCTTGACAAGTACCGCCATTTCCAAGTTGATCGATGGGCTGAAAAGTGTACCCCACTTCACAAACACATACGTAGAATGGGGAAACAGAATTGTCGCAGCTGACGCTGTGGTCCCCACAGGGTGCGAAGACTTCACATTCGTCAATGTCTGAATCGAGAAACGATAACCCGGGTTGAGATCTTTGATCAAATTTTTTTTATCAAGTTGGTGCATGAATCTATCGTCCAAGATATATAAACGTAGGAAAATGGAGTGCTCGACAGAAACTATCCTTAAAACACATGTGCTTACCCGTACTTAACGCCAAGTCAATATCAGTACTGGGCAAGTCTAATTGCAAGTCTAGGTATCAGTACTGATTCAGAGCTATGATCATAACACATTTAAGACTTGTCAGACTTGGCCAAGACTTGGCAAGTCTTAATCCAAGTCTTGGCCAAGACTTGCCAAGTCTTAATCCAAGTCTTGGCCAAGACTTGCCAAGTCTTAATCCAAGTCTTGGCCAAGACTTGCCAAGTCTTAATCCAAGTCTTGGCCAAGACTTGCCAAGTCTTAATCCAAGTCTTGGCCAAGACTTGGCAAGTCTTAATCCAAGTCTTGGCCACGACTTGCCAAGTCTTAATCCAGTCTCAAATGGCCGAAAAAAAGGTCAAAAATAGCCGAAAAAAAGGTCAAAACTGATCGAAAAAACGTCAAAAATGGCCGAAAAAAATGTCAAAAATAGCCGAAAAAAAGGTCAAAACTGATCGAAAAAACGTCAAAAATGGCCGAAAAAAATGTCAAAAATAGCCGAAAAAAAGGTCAAAACTGATCGAAAAAACGTCAAAAATGGCCGAAAAAAAGGTCAAAAATAGCCGAAAAAAAGGTCAAAACTGATCGAAAAAACGTCAAAAATGGCCGAAAAAAGGTCAAAAATAGGCGAAAAAAAGGTCAAATCTGATCGAAAAAACGTCAAAAATGGCCGAAAAAAATGTCAAAAATAGCCGAAAAAAAGGTCAAAACTGATCGAAAAAACGTCAAAAATGGCCGAAAAAAAGGTCAAAAATAGCCGAAAAAAAGGTCAAAACTGATCGAAAAAACGTCAAAAATGGCCGAAAAAAAGGTCAAAAATAGGCGAAAAAAAGGTCAAATCTGATCGAAAAAACGTCAAAAATGGCCGAAAAAAATGTCAAAAATAGCCGAAAAAAAGGTCAAAACTGATCGAAAAAACGTCAAAAATGGCCGGCAGACCTTGCAAAAAAAATCAACAGGACCTCAAAAAAGCTACAAAAGCTGTTTTCCTATACTCAGTTAAAAAAGAGTACTACAACACTGAATTGGCCGCAAGCGACCAAAAAGTATAAAAACACCGACAAAATTTAAAGACATAATTTTTTTAAATTAAAGACATAAAAAAATAGAGGCATCGTATTCAAAATATAAAGGCATCAGAGCTGATTTTTTTTTCGTTTTTGACCCAGAGAAAAATTAATCGTTTTTTAAAGGCAAGTAAAGTATTATTAGACGGTTTTTGGGTCAAAACGAAAAAAAAACAGCTAAAGAAGAACACGAAAAAGAAAAATAGAGGCATCGTATTCAAAATATAAAGGCATCAGAACTGATTTTTTTTTCGTTTTTGACCCAGAGAAAAATTAATCATTTTTTAAAGGCAAGTAAAGTATTATTAGACGGTTTTTGGGTCAAAACGAAAAAAAAACAGCTAAAGAAGAACACGAAAAAGAAAAATAGAGGCATCGTATTCAAAATATAAAGGCATCAGAACTGATTTTTTTTTCGTTTTTGACCCCAAACACAAAAATGCTTTTCTTTTAAGACAAAATTGGTTATGATTTAAACTGTTTGGGGTCAGAACGAAAAAAAAAACCAAACAAAACGAGAACACACTAAAGAAACATACGAACACCGTATTTAAAAATAAAGACAATAGAGTTGGTTTTATTTCGTTTTTGCACCCAAACACAAAAATGCTTGTCTTTTAAGACCTAATTGACTATGGTTTAAGGTTTTTGGGGTCAGAACGAAAAAAAAAAACCGAAGAAGACGAGAACACACTAAGGAAACATACGAACATCGTATTTAAAAATAAAGTCAAAAGCGGTGATTTTTTTTCGTTTCTGACCCCAAACACAAAAAAGCTAGTTTTTTAAGACCAAATTGAATATAATTTAAGATTTTGGGTTCAGAACATAAAAACATCAAAGAAAACAAGAACACACTATAGAAACATATGAACATCGTATTTAAAAATAAAGACAATAGAGTTGATTTTATTTCGTTTTTGAACCCAAAAATGAAAATTCTAATTTTTCAAGACCAAATTGACTATGATTTATTGTTTTTGGGGTCAGAACGAAGAAAAACAGAAGAAAACGAGAACACAGTAAAGAAACATATGAACATCGCGTTTAAAAATAAAGTCATCAGAGTTAATTTTTTTTCGTTTTTGACCCCAAACACAAAAATGCTTGTCTTTTAAGACCTAATTGACTATGGTTTAAGGTTTTTGGGGTCAGAACGAAAAAAAAACCGAAGAAAACGAGAACACACTAAGGAAACATACGAACATCGTATTTAAAAATAAAATCAAAAGCGGTGATTTTTTTTTCGTTTCTGACCCCAAACACAAAAAAGCTAGTCTTTTAAGACCAAATTGAATATGATTTAAGATTTTGGGTTCAGAACATAAAAACATCAAAGAAAACGAGAACACACTAAAGAAACATACGAACATCGTATTTAAAAATAAAGACAATAGAGTTATTTTTCTTTCGTTTTTGACCCCAAACACAAAAATGCTTGTCTTTTAAGACCTAATTGACTATGGTTTAAGGTTTTTGGGGTCAGAACGAAAAAAAAACCGAAGAAGACGAGAACACACTAAGGAAACATACGAACATCGTATTTAAAAATAAAGTCAAAAGCGGTGATTTTTTTTCGTTTTTGACCCCAAACACAAAAATGCTTGTCTTTTAAGACCTAATTGACTATGGTTTAAGGTTTTTGGGGTCAGAACAAAAAAAAACCGAAGAAAACGAGAACACTTTAAAGAAACATACGAACATCGTATTATTTTAATCGCTATATCTTCTTTCGCAAACAATTTGATCGCAATATCTTCTTCCACAATATGTTCTTTCGGAAAAGTTTTGACCGCAATATCTGCTTTCACATAAGTCGTTTGCAATACTTCAATCGCTATATCTTCTCTCGCAAAAATTGTTCGCAATATTTTAATCGCTATATCTTCTTTCGCAAACAATTTGATCGCAATATGTTCTTTCGCAAAAATTTCAATCGCAATATCTTCTTTCGCAAAATTTATTTGCAATAATTTCGATCACAATATCGTCTTTCACAAAAATTCTGACCGTAATATCTTTTGCAAATAATAATGGTAAGAGTAAGAAAACGAATAGGAATAAGAACAAAAACAAGAAGCAGAATAACACAGAAAAGAATTAGAAGAAGAATAAGAACAAGAACAAGGAGAACAAGAATAAGAGTAACAGAAAAAATAAGAATAATAATAATAAAAACAATAAAAATAAGAACAATGATAAGAAGAACAACAGCAACAATAATAGTAATAGTAATTTCCAAAAATAATAATAATAATAATCGTAAAAATAATAATATATTAATAAAAACAAATCAAACAAAATTTGCGAAAGATATTGCGATGGAAGTTTTTGCAAATGAAGATATTCTGAACAAAATAGAGCAAAGATTTTGCACAAGATGCTGCAACAAAACATTTTGCGAAAAATGTTATTGCTAACGAATTTACGAAAGAAGGTAATGGAATCAAAATATTGCCAAAGATATTGCAAAACAAGATACTGCTTATCGAAAATTTCGACCGCAATATCTTCTTCAACAAAAAATTCGGTCTCAATAACTTCTTTCGCAAAACTCGGTTGCAATATTTTGATCGCAATTTCTTCCGCAATACTTTTGAGCGCACTATCTTTCGCAAAACTTTTCATCGCAATATCTTTTGGAATATTTCGATCGCAAAATCTTTCGCAAAAATACCGATCGCAATATCTTCTTTCACAAAAATCTTGATCGCAATATCTTTTGCAAATGATAGTAATAAGAAAAAGAATACGAATGCTGAGAAGAATAAAAATAGGAACAAAAACATGAAGAATAAAAAATTAAGAATAAGACGAAAAATAAGACCAAGAATAAGAGAAAGAATAAGACGAACAACAAAAAAATTATAATATAAGTGATCTAATAATGAGAATAATAAGAATAAGAATAATAAAATTAAAAACAATAATAAAAAAAAATAATAAAAATAATAACAATGATAAGAATAAAGAAAATAATAATAGTAATAATAATGATAATAGTAATACATAATAATAATAATAATAATAATAATAATAATAATAATAATAATAATAATAATAATAATAATAATAATAATAATAATAATAGTAATAATAATAGTAATAATAATAATAATAATAATGATAAGAATAAAGAAAATAATAATAATAATAAAAATAAAAATAATAAAAAAAATAATAATAATAAAAATGATAAGAATAAAGAAAAAAATATTAATAAAAATGATAATAGTAATAATATTATTAATAAGAAACAATAAAATAATAATAATAATAAAAATAATAATAATAATAATAATAATAATAATAATAATAATAATAATAATAATCACCCTTTGTTTCATCTGTTCCAGCGGATCAAATGTTGCTCCACCTTCTTCCCCTAAATAAAGAAAAACACAAGGCAGAAGATTGCAATTACAAAGAAATCTTTTAGAACAACTACAAAGGAAGAGTTCAGATAGCTCAGTTTTTCAGAAGCTCATATTTAAAGCTCAGTTTTTATAGTAATTCACCAAAAGAGTCAACTAGAAAGCTTAAACAGTGCTGCATCATGTGATTGAGTCCATTTTTGGTGTGCCGAAGGTGAAACTTGTCTCTACCCTTCGCGTCAAAGTCGCTTTTCTTTATAAGTCTCGGGCTTTTGTATCTATCTTTAAGCTTTTCAGCTAAATAAATATTATTTTTAGTCCCCAGATCCGGATCAAAATCCGCTCTGGGCAAAAAGCCACTAAATCTAACAATGCGCGGATGCAGCGCTTTAATGACATATTCAAAGTTTCTACAGATTTCGTCAACTTTCGATGAGTTTAAATCGTTGTCACCGCAAATGATGAAAACGTGAGTGTATTTCAGAAGATCACTGGTCAATGTTCTGAGATGAATGGATCTCCGGCCGCCCTGGCAATTATAAGACGGGCTGCAAAAAGCAAGAGAAAAGTCAGTAAATTTACATGACAAAGCCAACAACATAACACAATACTTACCGATAACGGCGAACTCGCTCATTTAGAGCAAGCAGCCCCTCAGCATCACGGAGATTAGAATCTCCGACGAATACGATTCTTGTCTAAGGAAAGAGAAACAATACTAAACATTAACCTCAAAGAAAATCATATAATAAGATATCGTATAAATTTAAACCTCAAGAATTAAAATATATCTCAAAGAAAATCAAATTGAATGTGAGGACCCACAACTTGCGTTATGAGTCTAAACATTCGAAACCATTACTTGTGTAATAGCTTCAGGCAACAGGAGGAAATTATTTTGATTTTAGGCATGTTTTGAAAATTATACCTCAATACTTAGCATTTAATTCAAAGAAACTCAAATTGAATGTGACGACCCATAACTTGCGTTATGAGCCTAAACACTAGAAACCATTACTTGTGTAACAGCTTCAGGCAACAGGAGGAAAGTAATTTGATTTCGAGCATGTGTTTTGAAATTTATACAAGAATGAATATATATTTCAAAGAAATTCAAATTGAATGTGACGACCCACAACTTGCGTTATGAGTCTAAACATTCGAAACCATTACTTGTGTAATAGCTTCAGGCAACTAGAAGAAAGTTATTAGATTTTGGGCAAATAGTTTAAAATTTATACTTCAAGATTTAACACATATCCCAAAGGGATTCAAACCGGAAAATGACGATCCATAACTTGCGTTATGAGCCTAAACACTAAAAACCATTACTTGTGTAATAGCTTCAGGCAACAGGAGGAAAGTAATTTGATTTCGAGCATATGTTTTGAAATTTATACAAGAATGAATATATATTTCAAAGAAATTCAAATTGAATGCGACGACCCACAACTTGCGTTATGAGTCTAAACATTCGAAACCATTACTTGTGTAATAGCTTCAGGCAACAGGAGGAAAGTAATTTGATTTCGAGCATATGTTTTGAAATTTATACAAGAATGAATATATATTTCAAAGAAATTCAAATTGAATGTGACGACCCACAACTTGCGTTATGAGTCTAAACATTCGAAACCATTACTTGTGTAATAGCTTCAGGCAACAGGAGGAAAGTAATTTGATTTCAAGCATATGTTTTGAAATTTATACCACAAGAATAAAAAAATATATCTCAAAGGAATCCAAACCGGCATGTGACAACCCATAACTTGTGTTATGAGCCTAAACACTAGAAACCATTACTTGTGTAACAGCTTCAGGCAACAGGAGGAAAGTAATTTGATTTCGAGCATATGTTTTGAAATTTATACAAGAATGAATATATATTTCAAAGAAATTCAAATTGAATGTGACGACCCACAACTTGCGTTATGAGTCTAAACATTCGAAACCATTACTTGTGTAATAGCTTCAGGCAACTAGAAGAAAGTTATTAGATTTTGGGCAAATAGTTTAAAATTTATACTTCAAGATTTAACACATATCCCAAAGGGATTCAAACCGGAAAATGACGAACCATAACTTGCGTTATGAGCCTAAACACTAAAAACCATTACTTGTGTAATAGCTTCAGGCAACAGGAGGAAAGTAATATGATTTTAAGCATATGTTTTGAAATTTATACCTCAAGAATTAACATATATCTCAAAGAAATTCAAATTGATTGTGACGACCCACAACTTGCGTTATGAGTCTAAACATTCGAAACCATTACTTGTGTAATAGCTTCAGGCAACTAGAAGAAAGTTATTAGATTTAAGGCAAGTAGTTTCAAATTTATACTTCAAGATTTAACACATATCCCAAAGAGATTCAAACCGGAATATGACGACCAATATGACGACTTGCGTTATGAGCCTAAACACTAGAAACCATTACTTGTGTAAAAGCTTCAGGCAACAGGAGGAAAGTAATTTGATTTCAAGCATATGTTTTGAAATCTATACCACAAGAATGAAAGTATATATCTCAAAGGAATTCAAACCGGAATGTGACAACCCATAACTTGCGTTATGAGCCTGAACACTAGAAACCATTACTTGTGCAATAGCTTCAGGCAACAGGAGGAAATTAGTTTGATTTTAAGCATATGTTTTGAAATTTATACCACAAGAATGAAAATACATATCTCAAAGAAATTCAAATTGAATGTGACAACCCACAACTTGCGTTATGAGTCTAAACATTCGAAACCATTACTTGTGTAATAGCTTCAGGCAACTAGAAGAAAGTTATTAGATTTAAGGCAAGTAGTTTAAAATTAATACTTCAAGATTTAACACATATCCCAAAGGGATTCAAACCGGAATATGACGACCCATAACTTGCGTTATGAGCCTAAACACTAGAAACCATTACTTGTGTAAAAGCTTCAGGCAACAGGAGGAAATTAGTTTGATTTTAAGCATATGTTTTGAAATTTATACCACAAGAATGAAAATACATATCTCAAAGAAATTCAAATTGAATATGACGACCCATAACTTGCGTTATGAGCCTAAACACTAGAAACCATTATTTGTGCAATAGCTTCAGGCAACAGGAGGTAATTAGTTTATTTTGAGCATATGTTTTGAAATTTATACCACAAGAATGAAAATACATATCTCAAAAAAATTCAAATTGAATGTGACGACCCACAACTTGCGTTATGAGCCTAAACACTAGAAACCATTACTTGTGCAATAGCTTCAGGCAACAGGAGGAAATTAGTTTGATTTTAAGCATGTGTTTTGAAATTTATACAACAAGAATGAAAATACATATCTCAAAGAAATTCAAATTGAATGTGACGACCCATAACTTGCGTTATGAGCCTAAACACTAGAAACCATTACTTGTGTAAAAGCTTCAGGCAACAGGAGGAAAGTAATTTGATTTCGAGCATATGTTTTGAAATTTATACAAGAATGAAAATATATATTTCAAAGAAATTCAAATTGAATGTGACGACCCATAACTTGCGTTATGAGTCTAAACATTCGAAACCATTACTTGTGTAATAGCTTCAGGCAACTAGAAGAAAGTTATTAGATTTAATGCAAGTAGTTTAAAATTTATACTTCAAGATTTAACATATATCCCAAAGAGATTCAAACCGGAATGTGACGACCCATAACTTGCGTTATGAACCTAAACACTAGAAACCATTACTTGTGTAATAGCTTCAGGCAACAGGAGGAAAGTAATTTGATTTCAAGCATATGTTTTGAAATTTATACCACAAGAATAAAAATATATATCTCAAAGGAATTCAAACCGGCATTTGACAACCCATAACTTGTGTTATGAGCCTAAACACTAGAAACCATTACTTGTGTAACAGCTTCAGGCAACAGGAGGAAAGTAATTTTATTTCAAGCATATGTTTTGAAATCTATACCACAAGAATGAAAGTATATATCTCAAAGGAATTCAAACCGGCATGTGACAACCCATAACTTGTGTTATGAGCCTAAACACTAGAAACCATTACTTGTGTAACAGCTTCAGGCAACAGGAGGAAAGTAATTTGATTTCGAGCATATGTTTTGAAAATTATACAAGAATGAAAATATATATTTCAAAGAACTTCAAATTGAATGTGACGACCCATAACTTGCGTTATGAGCCTAAACACTAGAAACCATTACTTGTGTAAAAGCTTCAGGCAACAGGAGGAAAGTAATTTGATTTCAAGCATATGTTTTGAAATCTATACCACAAGAATGAAAGTATATATCTCAAAGGAATTCAAACCGGCATGTGACAACCCATAACTTGTGTTATGAGCCTAAACACTAGAAACCATTACTTGTGTAACAGCTTCAGGCAACAGGAGGAAAGTAATTTGATTTCGAGCATATGTTTTGAAATTTATACAAGAATGAAAATATATATTTCAAAGAAATTCAAATTGAATGTGACGACCCATAACTTGCGTTATGAGTCTAAACATTCGAAACCATTACTTGTGTAATAGCTTCAGGCAACTAGAAGAAAGTTATTAGATTTAATGCAAGTAGTTTAAAATTTATACTTCAAGATTTAACATATATCCCAAAGAGATTCAAACCGGAATGTGACGACCCATAACTTGCGTTATGAACCTAAACACTAGAAACCATTACTTGTGTAATAGCTTCAGGCAACAGGAGGAAAGTAATTTGATTTCAAGCATATGTTTTGAAATTTTTACCACAAGAATAAAAATATATATCTCAAAGGAATTCAAACCGGCATGTGACAACCCATAACTTGTGTTATGAACCTAAACACTAGAAACCATTACTTGTGTAACAGCTTCAGGCAACAGGAGGAAAGTAATTTGATTTTAAGCATATGATTTGAAATTTATACAAGAATGAAAATATATATTTCAAAGAAATTCAAATTGAATGTGACGACCCACAACTTGCGTTATGAGTCTAAACATTTGAAACAATTACTCGTGTAATAGCTTCAGGCAACTAGAAGAAAGTTATTAGATTTAATGCAAGTAGTTTAAAATTTAAACTTCAAGATTTAACATATATCCCAAAGAGATTCAAACCGGAATGTGACGACCCATAACTTGCGTTATGAGCCTAAACACTAGAAACCATTACTTGTGTAATAGCTTCAGGCAACAGGAGGAAAGTAATTTGATTTCAAGCATATGTTTTGAAATTTATACCACAAGAATGAAAATACATATCTCAAAGAAATTCAAATTGAATATGACGACCCATAACTTGCGTTATGAGCCTAAACACTAGAAACCATTACTTGTGCAATAGCTTCAGGCAACAGGAGGAAATTAGTTTATTTTGAGCATATGTTTTGAAATTTATACCACAAGAATGAAAATACATATCTCAAAGAAATTCAAATTGAATGTGACGACCCACAACTTGCGTTATGAGCCTAAACACTAGAAACCATTACTTGTGCAATAGCTTCAGGCAACAGGAGGAAATTAGTTTGATTTTAAGCATGTGTTTTGAAATTTATACAACAAGAATGAAAATACATATCTCAAAGAAATTCAAATTGAATGTGACGACCCATAACTTGCGTTATGAGCCTAAACACTAGAAACCATTACTTGTGTAACAGCTTCAGGCAACAGGAGGAAAGTAATTTGATTTCGAGCATATGTTTTGAAATTTATACAAGAATGAAAATATATATTTCAAAGAAATTCAAATTGAATGTGACGACCCATAACTTGCGTTATGAGTCTAAACATTCGAAACCATTACTTGTGTAATAGCTTCAGGCAACTAGAAGAAAGTTATTAGATTTAATGCAAGTAGTT
The DNA here is from genome assembly GCF_964194025.1 of Convolutriloba macropyga. Classification (NCBI taxonomy): domain Eukaryota; kingdom Metazoa; phylum Xenacoelomorpha; order Acoela; family Convolutidae; genus Convolutriloba; species Convolutriloba macropyga. The sequence goes on from NC_134471.1 coordinate 50,212,641, forward strand.
TAAAATTTATACTTCAAGATTTAACATATATCCCAAAGAGATTCAAACCGGAATGTGACGACCCATAACTTGCGTTATGAACCTAAACACTAGAAACCATTACTTGTGTAATAGCTTCAGGCAACAGGAGGAAAGTAATTTGATTTCAAGCATATGTTTTGAAATTTATACCACAAGAATAAAAATATATATCTCAAAGGAATTCAAACCGGCATGTGACAACCCATAACTTGTGTTATGAGCCTAAACACTAGAAACCATTACTTGTGTAACAGCTTCAGGCAACAGGAGGAAAGTAATTTGATTTTAAGCATATGATTTGAAATTTATACAAGAATGAAAATATATATTTCAAAGAAATTCAAATTGAATGTGACGACCCACAACTTGCGTTATGAGTCTAAACATTTGAAACCATTACTTGTGTAATAGCTTCAGGCAACTAGAAGAAAGTTATTAGATTTAATGCAAGTAGTTTAAAATTTATACTTCAAGATTTAACATATATCCCAAAGAGATTCAAACCGGAATGTGACGACCCATAACTTGCGTTATGAGCCTAAACACTAGAAACCATTACTTGTGTAATAGCTTCAGGCAACAGGAGGAAAGTAATTTGATTTCAAGCATATGTTTTGAAATTTATACCACAGGAATAAAAAAATATATCTCAAAGGAATCCAAACCGGCATGTGACAACCCATAACTTGTGTTATGAGCCTAAACACTAGAAACCATTACTTGTGTAACAGCTTCAGGCAACAGGAGGAAAGTAATTTGATTTCGAGCATATGTTTTGAAATTTATACAAGAATGAAAATATATATTTCAAAGAAATTCAAATTGAATGTGACGACCCACAACTTGCGTTATGAGTCTAAACATTCGAAACCATTACTTGTGTACTAGCTTCAGGCAACTAGAAGAAAGTTATTAGATTTAATGCAAGTAGTTTAAAATTTATACTTCAAGATTTAACGTATATCCCAAAGAGATTCAAACCGGAATGTGACGACCCATAACTTGCGTTATGAACCTAAACACTAGAAACCATTACTTGTGTAATAGCTTCAGGCAACAGGAGGAAAGTAATTTGATTTCAAGCATATGTTTTGAAATTTATACCACAAGAATAAAAATATATATCTCAAATGAATTCAAACCGGCATGTGACAACCCATAACTTGTGTTATGAGCCTAAACACTAGAAACCATTACTTGTGTAATAGCTTCAGGCAACAGGAGGAAAGTAATTTGATTTTAAGCATATGATTTGAAATTTATACAAGAATGAAAATATATATTTCAAAGAAATTCAAATTGAATGTGACGACCCACAACTTGCGTTATGAGTCTAAACATTTGAAACCATTACTTGTGTAATAGCTTCAGGCAACTAGAAGAAAGTTATTAGATTTAATGCAAGTAGTTTAAAATTTATACTTCAAGATTTAACATATATCCCAAAGAGATTCAAACCGGAATGTGACGACCCATAACTTGCGTTATGAGCCTAAACACTAGAAACCATTACTTGTGTAATAGCTTCAGGCAACAGGAGGAAAGTAATTTGATTTTAAGCATATGATTTGAAATTTATACAAGAATGAAAATATATATTTCAAAGAAATTCAAATTGAATGTGACGACCCACAACTTGCGTTATGAGTCTAAACATTCGAAACCATTACTTGTGTAATAGCTTCAGGCAACTAGAAGAAAGTTATTAGATTTCGGGCAAATAGTTTAAAATTTATACTTCAAGATCTAACATATATCCCAGAGATTCAAACCGGAATGTGACGACCCATAACTTGCGTTATGAGCCTAAACACTAGAAACCATTACTTGTGTAATAGCTTTAGGCAACAGGAGGAAAGTAATTTGATTTCAAGCATATGTTTTGAAATTTATACCAGAATAAAAATATATATCTCAAAGGAATTCAAACCGGCATGTGACAACCCATAACTTGCGTTATGAGCCTAAGCACTAGAAACCACTACTTGTGTAATAGCTTCAGGCAACAGGAGGAAAGTAATTTGATTTCAAGCATATGTTTTGAAATCTTTACCACAAGAATGAAAGTATATATCTCAAAGGAATTCAAACCGGCATGTGACAACCCATAACTTGTGTTATGAGCCTAAACACTAGAAACCATTACTTGTGTAACAGCTTCAGGCAACAGGAGGAAAGTAATTTGATTTTAAGCATATGATTTGAAATTTATACAAGAATGAAAATATATATTTCAAAGAAATTCAAATTGAATGTGACGACCCACAACTTGCGTTATGAGTCTAAACATTTGAAACCATTACTTGTGTAATAGCTTCAGGCAACTAGAAGAAAGTTATTAGATTTAATGCAAGTAGTTTAAAATTTATACTTCAAGATTTAACATATATCCCAAAGAGATTCAAACCGGAATGTGACGACCCATAACTTGCGTTATGAGCCTAAACACTAGAAACCATTACTTGTGTAATAGCTTCAGGCAACAGGAGGAAAGTAATTTGATTTTAAGCATATGATTTGAAATTTATACAAGAATGAAAATATATATTTCAAAGAAATTCAAATTGAATGTGACGACCCACAACTTGCGTTATGAGTCTAAACATTCGAAACAATTACTTGTGTAATAGCTTCAGGCAACTAGAAGAAAGTTATTAGATTTCGGGCAAATAGTTTAAAATTTATACTTCAAGATCTAACATATATCCCAGAGATTCAAACCGGAATGTGACGACCCATAACTTGCGTTATGAGCCTAAACACTAGAAACCATTACTTGTGTAATAGCTTTAGGCAACAGGAGGAAAGTAATTTGATTTCAAGCATATGTTTTGAAATTTATACCAGAATAAAAATATATATCTCAAAGGAATTCAAACCGGCATGTGACAACCCATAACTTGCGTTATGAGCCTAAGCACTAGAAACCACTACTTGTGTAATAGCTTCAGGCAACAGGAGGAAAGTAATTTGATTTCAAGCATATGTTTTGAAATCTTTACCACAAGAATGAAAGTATATATCTCAAAGGAATTCAAACCGGAATGTGACAACCCATAACTTGCGTTATGAGCCTAAACACTAGAAACCATTACTTGTGTAATAGCTTCAGGCAACAGGAGGAAATTAGTTTGATTTTAAGCATATGTTTTGAAATTTATACCACAAGAATGAAAATACATATCTCAAAGAAATTCAAATTGAATGCGACGACCCACAACATGCGTTATGAGTCTAAACATTCGAAACCATTACTTGTGTAATAGCTTCAGGCAATTAGAAGAAAGTTATTAGATTTAATGCAAGTAGTTTAAAATTTATACTTCAAGTTTTAACATATATCCCAAAGAGATTCAAACCGGAATGTGACGACCCATAACTTGCGTTATGAGCCTAAACACTAGAAACCATTACTTGTGTAATAGCTTCAGGCAACAGGAGGAAAGTAATTTGATTTTAAGCATATGATTTGAAATTTATACAAGAATGAAAATATATATTTCAAAGAAATTCAAATTGAATGTGACGACCCACAACTTGCGTTATGAGTCTAAACATTCGAAACCATTACTTGTGTAATAGCTTCAGGCAACTAGAAGAAAGTTATTAGATTTAATGCAAGTAGTTTAAAATTTATACTTCAAGATTTAACATATATCCCAAAGAGATTCAAACCGGAATGTGACGACCCATAACTTGCGTTATGAGCCTAAACACTAAAGCCATTACTTGTGTAATAGCTTCAGGCAACAGAAAGAAAGTAATTTGATTTCGAGCATATGTTTTGAAATTTATACCACAAGAATGAAAATATAGATCTCAAAGAAATTCCAATTGAATGTGACGACCCACAACTTGCGTTATGAATCTAAACATACGAAACCATTACTTGTGTAATAGCTTCAAGCAACAAAAAACAAGCCAATTAAAATTTTGGGCAACTTTTTTTTACTTTTGTAACTCGTTAATTATAACTCAAGAACTTTGAAAAACTTTTGAGGACAGAATCTAACATTTACAATTTAATTAACATTCCGAAAACAGACTAAGAATGATCAAATGCATTGCAAAGTTTCATCGCAAAACACTCTCCAGCTATTGAAACACAGAACACTTTGGATAAAGAGTCTACATTAATCAGATCTTCACGCTCAGTTTTTCTGATTAAATAAAAGAAACCTGTCACAGGGCCCACTTCTTGCACAACATCAAATTCAGCAACACTGGCAAAAATCGTTCTATCAGAGGCCGCATTTGGAAGTATTATAAAATAAAGAATTTGTCCAAAATACTCGACATTTTTCCTTTTATAACGAACAAAGCTGTTGCATTTGCCAGAAAAAGGTGCACGAGAATAAGCAGGGGAGTCGAAATAAATTTTATTCACCAATAGACGATTCAGAAATGTTGCCTCTGGATATAGAAGACGACCCATTTTGAAACTTTCCGTTTCCAGCATGAACGCTGAAAAGTCTGATTTATTAAAATTTTCTTGGCCAAGCAGTTGTCTGACCAATCCGCCGAAAACACTCTCCTCAGACTTATTATGAAGATCAAGCAAACGCTGTCTTTGTAAGAAACGTCGACAAACAACTTCGCATTCGTGATGCGATCCTGTGAATACTTCGCCTAAAATCATATTCGCAGATTCAAAACTCATCGCCGAGAAAGAAAAAAGCGGCCCAAATCTGCGAACTTGCGTAGGTAGATGGCGAAGGGAGTGGACATTGATGGTTTCTACTCGTTCATTTCCATCAAAAATATCAACCACGCTAGAGCAAAACTGATTCAATAGACGTTCAGCAACTACAACATCTTCTTCTTTACTGGATTCAAGCAACAACCGAACGCCAAACACAAAACTTAATAAATTGGCATACAAAAATTTGGGAATTCGTTTCCAAAAAACTACGGGACTCAGATAAAACAACCAGTTGAAAAATTCATTGGCTTTAAATTGGTTAATTTCATCAAGCGATCGGATTTTGCGAGAATAGGTAATGAGTTCTCGTGGGAAAGTTAGAGAAGGAACCAAATCGTTAATTTCTTTTCGGTAAGTTGGGGCCATCTTTTTCAGCAAATGCTTTAACAATTCTGGAAACACTCCCAGCAAAATGCAATGCATATAATCTATGGGCGCTGTTAGCGGAAGACCAGACACGATATCGCTAAAGGCGCTCTGGCCTTTTACACCAAAACAGGATGCAGATGAGGTTGCTGACCTGAGCTCTGCAGCTTCTACGTACCGGCTATGCAAAGTTGTCTCTCGAATTGATCCCGACTGATTATAGGGATAATACGCATGTGCTCTTCCTATAGTTATTCCTTCAGCGGTACAAAAATGGCATCCAAAGTACCCATTGAACTGCACCATGTTTAAAACATGGGGTTTGGCAACCAAATCGGTCACCAGAAGTCTAACTTTGAAAGATGTTGTTATCTTCGGAAAATCCGGGGTAGAAATTTCGATTGGGGAAAAAAGTTCAGCTCTTAATCGAGGAACGATCTCATTCCAGTTTGGAGCACCAGAACCAACAAAGAGACAGGACAAAACAATGTTTTTGCGAGACATGCGCAAAATTGGTGGCATATCAGAGCATTGAAGCCAAACAGGCCACAACTCTTTTTTGTACGTGGACTTCTTAATATTAACACCGTCTGTTGACATCAGAAGATTCAGTTCTAGTGTGCTCTTTTGAATGCAAGCGATAGGTGCTATACTCGGATTTAGGTCTTGTTTCACGTTTTCTCTCCTGAATTGCGAATAATAAAAAATTTGTCGTAAATTTCGTTGAACAATTTTTTTTAACTGGTTGCGAAAATTGAGGATAATTACGTTGCCGTTCAAACTATTCAGACTTGCCCTTGTCTGATTCGATAGATCTCGCTTCATTTGTCGCACCAGCGAATGGCCAGAAGGCAAACAATTATCCGTTGGAAGAAGAGCTTGCGTAACAGAGTACAAAGCTATCGAGGCTTCGTCCGATAGTGAGAAACGGGAACTGAACAAGTCCAGGAGAGCAGTAGCCTGCTGCACGGTAACAGTACTGATAGGAAAGAGCGGAGTTCCTCCTGCAGACTCAGTTGCGTCTATCGGTTGGGGACTTTCGGGTTTTTCTTGTATTGTCGATAACGAACAATCAAAGGATCGATAACAAAGAGGAGAAGAAGCTCTGGGAAATTTATTGACAATCGATCCAACTTCAGAGACCACTTCTAGATCAGATGACAGACTTTCATCCGGGCTATCATCCACATGCGGCTCCAAGTTACCAGATGATTCAAGAACCTCTAGAGGAGAGCTTCTGTGAGTTATTACATATCGACTTTGAGAAACTGCAGCAGACGAGTCACCCGAAGGATCACTAGGAGGCACCTCGGTTATTCGGTTGTACATTTCCACTAGCTCCCTCTGACTCAACCTTTTTTTCTTAGGTTTGACAGGAGCTATAGATAGCAATTTATTCTCTTCGGCCACAGACTCCTGTACAAAATCTCTGACAAATTCACAAAGAAAACCTGCTAAAACCATCAACACCTTCTCTTCTAATTCTTCACAAGTCTGACATTTGCAGGAATTTTGTTCGAAGAAATCGGGCCCATATTTGACTAAAATCTCAGAATTACTTGATATTCGTTTCTTTGTTCTCAATTGCACAACACCCGAGACGCTAGAGTAGTCGTACTCGCAATTAGGGTTACAGTCTGAATTGACATATCGAACTGGCCCCACCAGCAAGAGAGTTTCTCCAGTTCTTTCCGAGCACATGACGGACCAATCAGTAACTCCATTCGGAATTGGTCTCACAAAACCCACAGGACCCTTAATTACCGCTGATGGTTTCAAATCCTCCGATCCAACGTATAGCAGACGATAGCCGTTGTGTTTATCGAGATCAATTTTAAAGTTTGGCACTAAGTTTGCATAGGAGGAGCAAACCGTTTCGTACGTTTCGCGCCACAATTTTGTCGTCGCAACAAGGTGATCGAATCGCCTTTCTGACAGAGGTCTCACTATACATTCAGCGCTCCGATAGCAGTTTTCAACTTTACGCTTGACGGCATAGAGATCACATTGGCTGAGCATGGCCCAGTCAACTTGTTTCGATAGCATTGAACTGAAACTACGTATCTTTTTTCAACAAAAGAAAAATGACTGAAGCAGCGTATAGGATAAAAACTAAGCATGAGAAAGAACATAATTCTTCAATTACTACTGATATTGAGCTGTGTGGCGGGGTATATTGAGCTGTCGGCGCTTGTTCGGGCAGATTTGTAGGACTTTGCGCCATAATAGGGTCCACTGGGTGCCGCACCACGGGACCTCGGGCTATCATGGGAACCCTCACAGTAGCACCCCTTTTGACAATTTTGCCTCGGTTAAAGTTCGACATTTGGCTGATCTGAAAAGTACATAAATTTGGTGATTTTCGGCTAAAATTCGGCTCCAAACGGCTGAAAAATGGCTCAAAACGGCCCAAAACACCTGAAAAACCCTCAATGAACCCTCCCGGGGGGCTAATAATCACCCAATAATCAATTTGGTATGCCCCCGGCATCATTTTCTAGCACCCCGGGAAAGTGCCCAAAAAGTAATGCCAAAATCGTGGCACGTTGCGAAATTTTTCTGAATTCGAAAATTTCACTCGAATTTTTTTGAAAAGTTGGGTTTGACTTGGGAATCAACTTGCAAGTGTTACCCAAGTCTTGGCCAAGACTTGTCAGACTTGTAAGACTTTTTTTAAGACTTGCCCAGTACTGGAAAACGAAATAAGACTTGGATTTGGACTTCCCTAGTACTGATTTAGACTTGTAGTTCGGTACGGGTATCTAAATTAGGCTCTGAAAAGAGTTATCGGAGGTCATTGATTTTAGCTAGACACTAAACTAAAAAATTTTTACACAAGACAGTATCGAACAAAATGTTGTACTGACTGGTTATTGACCAAGAGTGAACAACCCTACCATGTATTGACCTGACTATTGAAATTAAAAATTATCACTATCTAATAAAAGTCTAACAATGATTGACACTAATAACGATATAAATGCTTCTTTAGAAGATGACAAACCTTTCAGAAACCATTAATGAAAAATCATCCTGGAAATTGTTTTCATCTCTGTGTCAGAAAGTTAAATGAGGCCATAGATATATTTAGCGCATTTAGTAGACACACATGGACATGTTTGCAGCCCTTTTTGAACACTTTTTTTGGCAGTTTTTGTAAATCATGTAAATAGCAAATAAATATAAGAAGAATTACTGAACATTTTCGATATCTCTTTTCTAATAAAAAGGTATGGATTTCTTTCGTAGATTTTATGATCTAATATTTCTCTTCCTAGCTCAGTGGGCATATAGCTTTTACGCCCCCGGCGCATGGGCTACTTTTTACATTGTAACGAGCTATTTAACAGCGCACAATTCGCAATGGGCTGCATAAAAACAAATCTAAAGAAATCAAATTGTGCAGATTTTATGTCATTAGTTTAAGAGATTTACAAAAAAATACTAATTATTGTTTATCTGCCTGAGATCAGCAAACAGTGAATAAGACAAAATTTTGTCATATTATTGACATATTTTGAAAAGTAAACAAGGAGGCTCGTTAATATGCGTTCGCACAGGATGTTCCGACCCGCGCTCATCTACATTTTTGACTTCACTGTCTTTTGACTTACATTTTTGACAAAGAGATAATCGAAAATAGATGTTTGAGTTTTACCAAATATTTACACAAGCAAGATGATAATTGATTTAAATAATGCCATGCCTCATTACCACAAGATCTGCAAAAAAAGTCTGCGAGAAAAAAACAACAAAAAGCTACAAAAACAAAACTTCACGGCAAAAGTTCACTATCTTAATTTAAAGGCACCTAGTAACAACGTCAAATTAAAATCATACAAAATCCTAACTGCGCAAATTTATTTTTCTTAACTACACATCAGATGAGGTTAATGAGACTAGGTAAGAAGTCGACAAAAACAAATAATGATGCGAAACTCAGAAATCGATCAACCTTTTCTAAACCAACGAAAAATACGAAAAAAATTACAAACATTGCGAAAAAACAAACTAGTGAAGCCATTAAAATCATTAGCTATTAACTGAAATTTATGTATTTTTATTTCAAAATCTATATATATTATTTCAGCTAGCATTATGTTGAATGAATAAATAAGTTCGATTGGGCCATATTTGAAAATCATTGGGATCTGTTAATACGCGATTGTGCTAAAGGAACAGAAAAAGAAACAAAAACACACCACTCACATAACTTTTAAAAAAACGCATATTGGCCAAAAAACAAAACGTCAAGGACGCAATAATAACACTTAACATGTTTTTTTTAAAATACAGGGAATGGGTTTTCTCAATGATGAGATTAAGTTACAAGTTGACGAAAAGAACAACAAAAACTGAAAAAATTGAAAAATCCTTAAAAAATCGAAAATGTATAATATCATAAACTTTAAGACTATTTTCATTAAACCAACTGCTTTGGGTAACATCATCCATTCAATTCTTATATACAAGGCTAATGGGACCAGTCAGCTTTTTATTGCTACCTAAATGAAAAAATGCAAAAAACAGCAAATTCAAAAAAAAATTGGGCGAGAAAAACGTCGAAGCCATTAAAAAATGATATTTTCGGGAAGAATCTTTTCTACTTTTAAATACGTTTTTAACAGTAATGGGATTCTGTTTTAACAATTTGTCTCCAAAAGATCAACAAACATGAACAAATGCATTGAAACCACGAAATGTTTGAGAAAACCCGTAGTAAAAACGCCATTAAATTCAATAGCTTTCAACGGAAGCCAATAAAAACGCTAAGTTATGCTTCGAAGAAGCAACAAGAATGTTTGTTTTTCATAAGTCATCAATAAGACATTACAATAAGTCATAGATAAAGAAAACAACAAGAAACACAGAAAAAATCCTAAAGTTCAGTAGAAAAGTGAGAGAAGAAAGTGTCGAAGTCATTTAAACCATAAGTTTTTCCCTATAAACAATATATATGATCCGATGAACGTCATCTCAAAGCCAAAGCAACTATCATTTTTAGGATAATTGGTTATGATTCCGAAAGGAAACAAAATTACAAAAAATAACAAAAACTGAAAAAAAATATGAAAACTTGTGCATCGAAGTAATAACACCAACAGTTAGAAAATAAAACCGCTAAATAGATTGATTTTTGTTGCATTACAAAAAAAAGAGTCCAATCATTACTGGCATTGACTTGCAGTTCACGAAAATAAGTTTAAGATTGATTAATTTTCAAAAAATTTTCCGAAAAACAATTTTTGAAGTCTAAGCAGCCATTAAATTCAATAGCTTTCAGCAGAAGTCACTTTACACGCTCCATTCGATCGTAAGCGTCAATTTGAGAACAAGAATTTTTTTCATGCATAGGTAATCAATAGGACGTCATAATAAGTCTTATGACTATGGAAACAACAAAAAATATAAGCAAAATCCAAAAATTCAGTAGAAATGGGCGAGCAGAAAGTGTCGCAGCCATTTAAACCAAAAGTTTTTCGCTGAAAACCTTATCCATCATCCAGTGAACGTCTTCTCTAAACCAATGGGAGATATCAATATTAGGATAAAGTGATAAGAGTTCAATGGGAAACTATAATAAGAAAATAACCAAAAACATTTTTTTAAGTTTTTTTGAAAACTTGTCACATTGCAGTCATAAAACAAATAGTTAGAAGATAAAACAGCTAACAAGATTCATTTTTGTCGCACTAGAAAAAAAGGGGCCCTATGTGCTGAGACTGATATACAATTCACGAAAACAAGTTTATTATCGGTTATTGTTAAAAAACTTCTCAAAAAATCATTTTTAATGGCTTAACAGCCGTTAGCTGTCCCCTGAAAGCTCTAAATAGTTTCATTTAATGTTAACTACAAAATCTATTGCACTTTTATTCAACGAGACACAGGCATATGGCTCCAAAAATTTAGTAAAAGCTCCAAAAGAAAATCAATATTTCAATTAAAATTACGAAAACTCCGAGAAGAGGCCAAAAAAACACGAGCAATTGCTTGAAAACATAGTTTTTGTTCATCGAGCTTCATTTGACTGTAAATCAGGTTTATCATTAATAGAACCGAGAAATGAAAAGTGACTAGTTGCTAGGTGACCCAAGAAAACAAAGAAAAATGAAAAGTTTTCTAAAAAAGAGCTCTGAAATGGAAGTCAATTTCTTTTCGATAGTGAACTTCCCTCTGAGACTAGAACTAATCTTTTTATCGCCTTTCGTCTATTAGAAACTCAAAGTTGTTTATTTTTGTGGACTGAAATGTAATTTTGAATTAATATTTCAATTAAAAACTATCTTAATTTGAAGAAAAATTACACTAAAAGTGAAGAATCTTGCCAAATATCCCGTGTTCACACAAAATTTCAATCCTCGATAACTACTTGAAAAAACGAAATTTGGAAAAATCTTTTCAGTTGCGAATTCTAAGCTGGATTAGCTTTTTAATGATACCACTCACATTTCTCTACGATGAATATATCGATCGGCCGAAATTGTCTGAACAAAAAAACCCATTTGAGTATATAGTTCCTTCCCGCACAAGTGGGGTCGGAAAAAATAGTTTTTTGTCTTCTCAGCCTATTTGAGTTTACAGAAAGCAACATTATTGCTTTTGTTTTACGCCTAATTTGTTCCATGAATTCCGAACAAAATTTGCCCTAACTCATTCCCCTGAATTTTACAACTTATTATGTAATGACTGGCTCACATGCTGGCCTAATGCATATTATTGAGAGTTGAAAAGAGTTTAACATTTGCAAGCGAGCATTGTATAATCTACTAAGCGGATAGGGGTTACTTTTAATGAGGCAACGAAACTTCAGAAATTTAGGGTAAATCGGCACTGAATGTTTCTTCTCTGTCTGTAAATTTATTATCTGTCGCGATCAACTATGAGATTTGTAAACTCAGACAAATAGCGCTAGAACCATACCTTCACATCCTGATCCATATTTGGTCGAGTTGAACTGGAACCCTGGCTTGCATTCGCATGAATAAGGGTGTGGCTGCTCCGAGCACCCGAGTGAGTGCTCACCACAGAGATTGCTCGAACATTCTGCTATTTCTAAACAGATAAATTGTATATTGGGATCTGCTTCGTTCAGCTTCCTGTTAAGATGTTAAAACTTACATTAAGTTGCAAAAAGCACAAAATTTAATGTCAACATTAAAATCATTTTTTTGTGTCTAATTCCAAAAAAAAAAAATTGTTACCGTAAAATTACTCGAATTTTGCTACATTAATTACATTACCAGTTAGAACAGACCCTTAAAACTCGGCCAGTTCTGAGTCATTTTACCTGTGCATTCCAGTTGCAAAAATGTGCTTTGCTAGCAAAATTTTGTAAATAGAGTCCACATTATTCAAAAGGGGCCTTTATTTAATTATGCTTTATTTATACTTTTTTAGTTAATTTTCTTTCATCCTACCAGATAGTATAACAAAGGGTTAAAAATACTGAAAACGTTTATTTCTGGTACGGTTTCTTTAATTGGCAAACTGAACGCGAAACATAAAGTTCAAATTTGGTAATTGAGGACTCTAATAAAATTCAAGTGCTGATTTTGCTTGCAAAAATTTTTTGTTTAAAGTCCACATTTCGCACTTGTGAACTGCTTTTTCTTGTATCTCTAAAAATTGGCTAATCAATCAAGCAAAATCCGGAGAACAATTGAACACATTGACTTTCAGATCTAAGCTAAACTTCGTTTGACAAATCGAGACCAAAAGATAAAAATGGGGCTAATTTATAAGTCTCTACTAGCCAAAATGTACTTGACACACGCAAAAATCTGCCCTATATCAATTTTTGTTCAAATCTGTCATACGGCAATGGATACCCTTCATGTATCCATATCCGTATTTTAAACTAATTTATTGTTGTAAGTTCCTTTTGAAGGGCGAATGCCATTTTAGTTCAGTGCTATATACTTCCTCCCATTTTTAGCAGTTAAGTCTGTTCATCCTGTCTGTACCGGATATTTATTCATTCACGTTGTAAACAAATCAAACTTTGCTTCCTTTATGTATGATTAAAACCTGAACAAACTTTCTTTCATAATCTGTATTATCATTAACTTTCATTCTCCAATTTGCAGCGCTAACGCTCAGTTTAATTTAATCCTTGCAAAATACTTCTCGTTTTAACTGAGTAGTTCAGTTAGAGTCAATCGCACCGCGATTGCCCAATCTAGAAAGAATTTAGTTGAAAGTAACAACTAAATCTGCCATTCGCGACGCAAGTGCCTATCTCAGTACTTGCAAGGCCATTTGCGATTCAATTGACTATACTCCTTGTGCATGAGTACAACATGGCGCAGTCAGCAGTAGACTCAAAGAAAACACCACTCCACATAGAAGCATTTTCGGAGAAACCGACAGCAACACCTTCTCTGACGTGGATCAAATGGATGCAGCAATGGAAATTGGCTCTACTTGCTAAGGAAGGAATCCAATTGGATACCCTGTTGAATGATCCACCAGCAACAGTGACATACCCGCCTGAGCCTACCTATGAAGCACCGGTGGAGAACCACACACAGGCAACGGAAAGAGATCGTAAAGTCCGAAACCAGCAATTGAAAGTCAATTGGCAAAATCGTTGCGCAAAGATTGAAGAAATCGGGATCCTCTGTGGCGACAAACAATGGGGAATTTGTGAACAGAAGACAATATCATTGCTATATCTAAGCATTGGTACAGAGGGACGACGGATCTTCAAGAGCAAATACCCTCATTTTCAGATCGAGAAACAACCTTTTAAAGAATTGTGGCGAGCAATGGAGGACTCATTCTCAAAGGTTCGTAATATAACTTACGATCGCTTCGTTTTCTACTCGTGTAAACAGCAAAAAAAGAGAATCGGTAAAAAATTTCTACGGCCGTCTCATAGAATTGGCGGAGAATTGTAATCTTGGTAGTGAAGAAACTACACTAATTCGTGATGCATTCATACTAAATATGCTTGATCACGAGACTCAAAAAGAGTTGTTGAAGGAAACAGTAGATCCACCAAAAGCATTGGAGATCGCCATACAAATGGAAATGGGAGCACAGAACCAGCAGAAAATTAACCAAAATTTGATGTCAGGTAATACTTCAGTGAATTACATCAATAATAACTCAATGCGCAATCGCAACGCGAATGGACCTTCAACAAAGCGAGACTTCACTCGCTACGCATCTATCCCAAAAAACTATCAATATACGAGTATTTGTATGGATTGTGGTCTTCGCTGGAGCCATAATCATAAGCAGATTTGTCCCGCGAGTGGTAAAAAATGCCATAACTGTGGTATTATGGGTAATTTCGCCAGAAAATGTCGAAAACCAAAACAGTCACAGCATCCAATTCAGAAAACTCAAAAATCAAATGTAAACCAAATCGATCAGACGACGGAAAAAAAGTGATGATGAAGAATCAGTAAATTATATAACGAGCTATCAACAATTGTACGACCAGGTGTACGATTCAAACTATGATAGCGATTCTGACGACTACGTAGCAACGATTTCTTCGGATTCAGTTCATCAATTAGAACCATTAAACGTGGAAGTGCAAATGGGAGAAATACAAACATTTGCTATGATTGACTCTAGAAGTGCTGTGAGTATCATCACACAAAGTCTAGCAAACAAAATCCTACGATCTACAAACTCAGCTAAATGGACAGAATCGACGGAAAAAAGGAATTTGAAAACTTTTTCAAATGAGCCGATCAAAGTCATTGGACACTTGGAAACAAAGTAGTCTACAATCAATGGCAAGACAAGTCAGCAATATTGACTGTGGTAGATGATGGACACAAAAATATCATCGGACGAGATCTGTTCACTGCTTTGGGACTTGCAGTTGTCCAACAACAACCAGAAACTGGTAAATGTGTTTATAACATCAATAATCCTACATGTAAAATTAAAGAGTCAATCGCGAAGCAATTTCCATATCTAGTATCGAGAATTGGTTTATCTAAAACACATGTAGCAAAGTCAAAGTTTCATCAAACGTTCACAGCAAAGCATCAAAAAGGTCAACGTGTTCCGATAAATCTTCAACCTAGAGTATCAAGCGAATTAGAAAGACTACAGATTGAGGGTCATATCGAAAAACTATCTAGTTGCTCTGACGAACACTTCATCTCCCCGATTGTAATTACAGTGAAAAAAGATCAGTCGATAAAACTCGCATTAGATTCAAAAGTATTAAATAAAGCGATACATAAAAACAAATACCAAATGCCTAATATTGAAATGTTAATCGACACCATATCACAACACCTCACAGATACACAAAATGGTCAACAACCATATTTCACCACATTAGATCTCAAATATGCATATAGTCAATTAAAATTACATCACGATACAGCAAAACACTGTAATTTTAACATCATATGTGGAGAATCTACAGGTACATATAGATTCAAAACTGGTTTTTATGGACTTACAGATATGCCGGCAGAGTTTCAAAAAGCCATGGATTATACTCTCATAGGTTTACAAAACACATATTGTTTCTTGGACGATATTATAATCGTTAGTACCGGCACTGAAGCAGACCATTTAGCCTACGTTCACAAATGTCTAAAGAAATTAGATGACGATAACTTGAGAATTAACCTCCAGAAATGTCATTTTGCTAAATCTGAAATAGAATGGCTCGGTTACAAATTTACACAGACTAGAATATCACCTTTAGAAAGCAAAACAGCCGCAATCTTAACAATACCACCACCAACAACATTAAAACGTCTTAGATCATTTCTCGGATCGGTACATTATATTGGCAAATTTATACCTCACCTAGCACAATTATGTCATCCACTTAGACCACTTCTAAAGAAATCAGTAAAATTCATCTGAACAGACGAACATACTAAACATTTTAATCAGATTAAAGAAAAAATAGCAAATAGTACAGAAAATAGCCATTACAACCCTAAACTGGATGTTCGTGTAAAATGTGATGCCTCCCGTTCAGGATTGGGGGCAGCATTGGAACAAAATACACCGGACGGTTGGAAACCAATAGCCTTCGCGTCGCGATTCCTCAATTCAACGGAAGAACGCTACAGCGTCAACGAATTGGAACTATTGGGGATAGTTTTGTCAATCGATTATTTTAAATACTACTTATACGGAAAAAACTTTACGGTAGTGACAGACCATAGAGCCCTATTGTCAATACTTAAAGAACACCGATCAAATAAGTCATACAATAGTCGACTGTCTCGATGGATAGATAGATTGCTACCGTACAATTTCACGATTGAGCATATGCCAGGTGCAAAAATGGGACTCGTTGACTACATTTCTAGAAACCCTTTTGCAAGAGCTAAAAAGATATCTACATACGACGAGCACTTTGTTGTAGCAACAATTTCTAGAATCCGTGATTCAATGAAACATTTAATTACCAATAGACAAACAGCAACTAAAAAGTTTAGAAACATATTAAAGTCGAATTTGCCTTCACTAAAAGTTACACAACCATTTGCATCGCGATTAACAATACCACAAAGTAATAATTCAACTAATTGCGATAAAGCATCTGCATCACAATTAACCATTTCACCATTGAAACCTCCATTCGCACCGCAATTAACACATGCTAATTCTAAACTTAATCCGTATTCTGTACATCCATTTGCGTCGCAAATGCCACCTAAAGTTACAAAATTACAATTTGTACCAAATCACCGTAAAGTAAATAACTCACATTCCATTAACAAATTCGCTGCAAAAGAGGTGCAAATATTAGACAGTAAAGAATTTGAACAATCTGAACAATTATCCTTAATGCAGCCTATTAATGGTAATAAGTCAAGTAATTCACCTAACAACACTAAATTAAGCGCGAAAACACAAATCCACAATTATAAATACTACTTACCCAAAAATCACTCGCTTTTTGCCCAAATTCTGCCTAAGAAACACTACTTTATGAATAAACTCAATAAACCTCTCATATCAAATAATTCAGTAAATAGTCTCAGCACGATGTCAAAAGCTAAAGCAACCCGCTCTAAATCGACTCCTACTAAAGCAAGAGTAACTTTCTCCGACACAACACCTTCAACACCCGAATCAAATGCAACAACTCATACTGAAACCCCAACTGGTAGTATGATAGACGAGGCCGAGGACATAATGTTCACCGAGACCCTCAATAAAGTGTTCAGTAGGAAGTTTCTAGCAATACTGACTGGAAAAGACGCGATATTGAAAGAAGTAAGGGACTGTGTACTTCGAAATGATGCAGAACGACTACAAGAAATCAGTCCCTATCTCTTTTCATATTGGAGAGATCTAAGCGTGAAACACGGGTGTGTCTGCCTAGATGAAAGTATTGCGATCCCAAAATCCATTAAAAATGCGGTGTTGGAGGACATTCACTCCACACACCCAGGCAGTTTCGCTATGCTTTCCTTAGCTCAAAATATCTGGTGGCCCTACATCCACAGAGACATTCTGGCAAAGGCCAGTGAGTGCAAAGCTTGCACGGATATTGGTAAGAATCTAAAATCAGTGATTTCGCACCACAAATGGACACCTCTACCTAAATGTAGTGAACCAAATGACGAAATACAATTAGATTTTGGTGGCCCAATTTTAAATGAGAAAGGAATACAACAATATTTTCTTACTAGTATAGATAGATACTTTAAATACCCCACAGCAGAAATAGTAAATAACGCATCAGGTCCAAATGTAATCAAATTCTTAAATAATTATATATATCAACATGGAGTACCTAGAACTATTAGATTAGATCAAGCTAGATGTTTTACAGGAAAGAAGTTTGAAACATTCTGTACCAAAAATAATATTACACCTATATATGCACCTGCAAATGACCATAGAGCAATCGGATTAGTAGAACGTATCATTCAAACAATTAAACGACAGTTATCTTGCATGAAATCACAATTAAATAAAAAAATTAATTTAGAAAATTCACTCAAAGCAATAATACAACGACTCCGAATATCAAAACAAAAAACAATCACAACCACGCCCTTTGAGGCACATTTCGGTAGAAAATGTAACACACCTATATCAAATATTACAACTAAATCTGATAGTAAAAATCTCAACTATACTGCAATAATTAATTATTATTTAGACGAGGATACAATCCCGGGTCGTTCCTATCTTACAGATGAACAGTGGGCGGATACAGCTCTCTGTTCTGACACGGAAATTGAGCGAGTCATTTGCGCCGCAAGTACCCGCGCAAGAACAGAACAAGAGAAAAAGAATGACGGGGAAGATCGTTTTATAAAGCCAGATGTCATCCAGCGTGCAATTCCCTGCTCTGAACGAAGCGTACAAGTGAAGTTGGCCCGCAAAATACATGAGAACCAGCGCCAAAAGAAAAACTTGGACGGCCTCTATGAGGTTTTAGCACCTGGCAGTACAGTGTGCAAAATAAGTCCAACGACGAGTGTCATCAAAGAACCTTCCAAACCTGAAGTACGGGTCAGGAATTCTGACATCGCCAAATTTGGAACGCGAGCTGAACGGGAAACAACTTTAGCACAGTACATAGAACGACGCCCAAAGAAAATAAACGAAAAAACTCTCGAACAAAAAATTCAACAACACAAACGTGATCTTTTTCGAAAAAATACTGGAGAGAAAAAGATGAAGCGAAATAGGAAAAACACAGACGATGTAAGTGTCGTTTCGTCAGCACGATCTTGTATATCTACAGCTAGCAATGTCGCAAGATCATTGAAGATGAGAGTACCAAAAAGAAACCCGAAATACGATGAGGCATTCCAAAATCGACCCGATCTTACACAAATATTAAATTTCAGTCCAATCGCGCCGCAAGTGGTATCGTCTGATATAGCAGGGCCATCCGGAACACAAACAACCTCCTCAGCTCAAAAACAACCTACACCCATCTTGCGGAAGACTTCAAAACGCAAAATCACGGTCAGTGACACGTCGGATTCGGATACGTCTTCTATTAGAAAAAGCAAAAGGACATTGAAAAAGAAATCCCAAAAATCGCAAACAATTGTCGAAAAAGTCCGTAGCACAGAAGGTTACACTGATTACCAAGACACTGGAATTGCGGGAGGGTCAAATGAAGGAGCTGAGTATTCGCAAAACCAACCAAGGGAGATGACAGTTCTCCAGGCTGAAAATGCTGAAAATAGCGACAGCGAGTGATCTTCGATAAAGAAAACTTTCATAAACTTTTATTCTATCTATTATTTAATATATTATTACTTACTAACCGGTGAATATTTATTAATTTTCTGATTTTAATCTAGTAAATTAATTTTTCCCCAAGAGGGGGAAATGTCATACGGCAATGGATACCCTTCATGTATCCATATCCGTATTTTAAACTAATTTATTGTTGTAAGTTCCTTTTGAAGGGCGAATGCCATTTTAGTTCAGTGCTATATACTTCCTCCCATTTTTAGCAGTTAATTCTGTTCATCCTGTCTGTACCGGATATATATTCATTCACGTTGTAAACAAAACAAACTTTGCTTCCTTTATGTATGATTAAAACCTGAACAAACTTTTTTTCATAATCTGTATTATCATTAACTTTCATTCTCCAATTTGCAGCGCTAACGCTCAGTTTAATTTAATCCTTGCAAAATACTTCTCGTTTTAACTGAGTAGTTCAGTTAGAGTCAATCGCACCGCGATTGCCCAATCTAGAAAGAATTTAGTTGAAAGTAACAACTAAATCTGCCATTCGCGACGCAAGTGCCTATCTCAGTACTTGCAAGGCCATTTGCGATTCAATTGACTATACTCCTTGTGCATGAGTATAACAAAATCAGTTGAAAACGATAGAGTTTCAGCGCTTTTGCTCTGTTCCTTATATCATTTCTGCAGTTTTTACATTAATTGGGCACCTTTTTCAAGACTTTCTTTACATCGATTCACCACTACAAAATTTCAGCACAATTCTTACATGATTTCAGCACGTCAGAAAAAAAGATAATTTCATCGCTTTCAACATTTTTTTACAGAAAAAATTTTCGTGCATTAGTTTGCTCATGATTGCTTGTAACGTAGTCAGCATGTACCCTCCTTCAATTTTTGCCGTTCTGAAGAGCCACTAATCAATCAAAAATTGACACGGACCTTTCTAAAAACAGGATATTTCATAGTTTTGCAAAAGAGAACAACTGAAAATTACCACACTGACATCATGGCTCAGGGAAGAAACATAATTGCCCTCAAGCTACCTGGTTTCATTAAATAAGTGATGATGTAATGTGGCAATATACTCCAGCAGCGACAACTGCTTTATCTGATCAATTGACAATTCTTAAGTTTTTTTGGCATTTTTCAAACTGTTTCTGAATTTAGCCTGTTCTGGTGCAATGCTGTTTACTTTCACTCCGTTGGTGCTTCTTTGTGTACCGAAGCTAAAACCACACTTAAAAAGTTCGAATTGGCAAAAAAGCAGACTTATGACAAGACTTTTGCTTGACCCATGAAAAGACCGTGCTCAACTGGCGCTAAAAAATTTTAAGCTGAAAAATCTAACAAAATTATCCGCTTAATGTGGTTCATAAAAGCTGAAATTATGTAAAAAAATGTGTTGACAATTCAGCATATATTGAATAATTATTTAAGAGTTATCCGCTGAAAAATGTAATTTTTTCCTTTCAGCGGTAGTAACGCATTTCTTACATAATTGTCAGTAGAAATCGCGACCCCGGGGTGCGTCAAAGAACTGATTGAAATTTGGCATCCAAACTTTGTAACGCTTCTCTATTAATTTTGGTTACCACAAAGCTGCTGTAAAGGGATAACATGGATGTTTTTCTCCTATATCCGGGGCACCCAAGGGTTTGAAAACATTTGAATAGCATTGTTTTGTTTCCTTTTTGCACAAACAATTTTTAAGATCATTATCAAGTTAACTTTTTCGTGAGAAGAAAGAACATCAAATTGACCTTTTTTGAAAAACAACAACACAGAGACAACAATTTTAATTATGTGAAAAATCAGAGTTGCAGAGTAGAAATGCACATTTGAAACATTTCTTTTAATAGCTTTTTGAGGAGAAACTAACCAAAAACGACTTTTTCTTGCAAATGAAACGAGGATTTGTTGCTTGGTCGGCTAGTTGGCTACGATTATTTTTACCCAGAAAATCGTTGAAGAGAACAACCAGTAAAAAAATAATCTTTAAATGTTCGAAGAATTAAAGAAGCTGACCTTGGCATCCAGACCCATATTGAGATGCGTCGAAGTAGTACCCAATCGGACAGTTGCAGTGGTAGCTGGTCAAACTGTTGGTACACACGCTGGAAGGAAAACCAGTTCCACACAAATTCTGTGAGCATTCGTCGATATCTAAAATAACTTAGGAAAAATAATGCGCTACATTCCAGGTTGGGGTTCGAGACTTTTTTCAATTCAATATGCTAGCATGTGTACTGTGACCCACCAACTGTCTGAACCGTCTGATCAGACTCTGTCCATATTCTGAATAATATGATCAGAGCATGACATTCGATCTGCATTGTCTGATCGGAGAAAAACTAAGCTTTGTGAGTTGGGGGTCTGGATAGTCCGGATAGTCTGGATAAAGCACTTAATACGGTCTGCTAAAATGCTCAGAGCATAACACATCACAAATAATAAGTACAGTCGCAAACCAGCAAAAGGCCATCGAAGTGAAAACAAAATTTGATAAGTTCCTTCAAAAGCTGTTTAATGGAAAACGCTACTTACTTAATTGCTTGAAATGTATAAAATGTAGCAAAATTCATTCCACAAAAATTTTTGCTCAGGCCACTAGTCTTCAAGTGTCACTAGCACATGATGGCCTGTAAAAAACTTTTGACACTGATATAAATTGACATATGACAGAAAAAATTATTACGTTTACTGCAGAGAAATTCATTTTGATGATTTCGGTGTAACTTAATCATAAATTAATTCTACCCCTGTGGCTACCCTGGACGAGAGAGAATGATTATCTTGCAAGATCTTACAAGATTCTTATGAAAGATGGTTATCTTATAATTTCTGTCAAAATTCTTACAAAAGATGGTTTTCTTGTAAGATCTTACAAGATGAATGGTTATCTTGTAAGATTCTTGCATGTTCTTTCCGGTTGAGCTGCATTCTCATTGGTTCTTTTATGCGCAATTTTCTTCATTTAATGCATTGAAGTTTTGAGAATTGGTTGCGTATTTTTGACTGAAATTTTTATTCATTAATTTGATTGAAAAATGTTTTTCAAGATAATTTTTATTGAATCAGTACAAAATTTTTAACATTTATTTTTGACTTATTGCCAAAAACTAGAAACGTGAAAGAAATTATTTTTTCCCTTACTTTTTATGCTCTTATGAGAAAAACTTGCAGAATTATTTGTTTTTAAAACGATTTTTCTCATTGCACTCAATCTGGAGGAAAAGAAAAACCCATATTTGCAATTTCCATTTAACGCAGGGTGTGAATTTATTACTCAAAGAAAATTTTTTGATTTTCAGGTTTTACACTGTTTAGAACAAATTACTTTTTTTTGTATTGTGCATCTTCTCCAAAATTTTTAATGCACTCTGTATTTCAGTTTTGTGCATTTCGATCCTTGCAAGACATCGGTTAATCTTGCAAGAATCATATAAAACGAATGTTTTTCTTATAAGTGTCTTGTAAGACGAATGCTTATCTTGTAAGAATCTTCTAAGACGAATGCCTTTCTTGTAAAAATTTTGTAAGACGAATGCTTATCTTGTAAGAATCTCTCAGAAAATCTCGTAAGACGATGTATCTTCTCATAAGATTCTGACAGAATCTTACAAGATCTTACAAGATAATCATCCCCAGTCCACTCGCGTATAAAGACCAAAATTTTCGGGTTGCTTTTTATCTAACACAGGGTCTCAGGGGGTTTTTTAATCTAAAACAATACTCCAAATCATTTAAGCACAAATTTCAAGACATCAAACCATTTCATTGCAAAAAAAAATACATTATATAAATTTACTCGCATTTTTTTCTTCCTAAAAAAACTTTTAAATGCTCCTACGTTACCAAGCCAAGACATTTTTTCTTGATGTGAGACCAAAGAACCATTGAGCGTTTTCTTAAATATTGTTCCATTTCTTGCTAACCATTGCGATAACTTATTCTTTATTTATAAGCCTTGACGAACAATCTAAATGTTCACAGTAAAGACGAAAGGATTATTCAAGTGGATAATGGATAGCTTTTTCTTTCTTATTTGAGTTCTTGGTTTCGTATGTTTTATATGTTTCTTTGTTGTCATATGTTTTGTTCCAGATGCATCAAAATTTGCTAAAAAACCGTACAGTATCCTAATGTACTTATGATTTTTTAAAAACAGAAAATTGTTTTAGGTTAAAGTTTTTTTGTCTGTCACGCTTTCTAAACAATTCATGTAAGTCAAAAACCCAAGTCACAGGTAAGAGTCTAAAGCGCGCTTATTTAGTTGTGGTGGCTGAGCTTACTTATTCAATTACCAAATTGAATAGCGCTTTGAGGTCATTTCGATCATTACAGCTAGAATAGCGTGACAAGCTAAATTTAATGCTACATTCTATCGAAGCCAAACGGATTTGTTCACTTTGTTCAACATTTATATTTACAACTATTATTAGCACACAATCGTCATACATGAAGCTAGACTGAAACTCGAACTACCTCGACCACCAGCAAAACAATACTACGACTTAACAGTATTGCATCAGATTCTTTGCGATTGGATTGCGAATCAACCTGTTATTGATAAAAAATATTCGACAAAACTCCTACATGGTTAACAAACTTCCCATGACATCAAATTTACGCTGAAAAAGTGACTTTATGGAAAAGTGTTCACATTCTGTCGACATTCTTATCTACCACCAATCAACAGTTGAATTTGACATGTAAATCCACGTGACTAGCAGCATAAAAGGATCTTGAAAAACTACCAAAAATCAAAAGAAACTCGTAAATTTGGTTATATTAAACTGAAATACAGTGCGTATTGAAGCACACTTATTTGAGAGGTAAATTATTTGTTATCGTGTCTTGTTTCTGTAGATCATACTAGTGATTGTACAGTTTTAACTTTACTTTGACTTGTGAAAAGAGAATTAACTTTGATATTCTCAAAACTTTCTTGCTAAGGAACGAAGCTCCTAAGTAAGAGAAACTTTGTGCAAAGCATAAAGTCAGTTTTTCTTACTGACTTTAACGAAGCCTACTCTAGTTAAACATTGGTGTTATTGAAACCAATAGATAGACTTGCAAACTTTGAATTTTGAAAAATATTATTGTTATAAGATTTGCAACTGGTAAGACATCCTGTTTTACAACTGCTTACTGCAGCAGGTTGAATTTTCGCACAGTTATAGCCAAGTTATAGGGCTACAATTTGTACGAACGGGAATTCCTATATTCGGTCTATAACTTGAGTTGTGCACAAAAACTCAACAAAAATTTGATTGTTTCAATTTGAATTATTTTGTTATTCTGAGAGAAACAAGTTTGTTATGCAGCAAAGCTGAGCAATTAGTCATCGAGCGTAATAGAGCAACAAGTAATGCAACGGTAATCTACAGTATAGCGGATGATACAGTTCACAAAAGTTAACTGCAAAACAAAATATCCGGACAGATTTGAAACCACTGAAACGAACTGGGCTGTAAAGTTTTCCTTGACTTTGATAGGAGAGCAGCCGTTACATTTGGTCCACCAACCCGGACAGTGGAAGGCAAACTGCTGTCCAATCTAATGAAGAGAGTGATGAAGGCAGCACCCAAAAAAATCAAACGAATCAACAGCGCAACGCCAGTGAAGCAGAGCGAAAGTTGCGAGTGCAATTCACAAAACACGTTGAAGAATTGACCTCGTTTAAACGGAACAAGCAAAGCAAAAGGCAACCAAGTAATCCTAGCACAATCAGCAGAGAGGAGCGTCAATTAACAGCTCAAAGGTACGACAAGAAGTTTCAAGATTTATTGGAAGAAGTCAACACCAAAACAGGGATTGGCTACAAAATAATTGAAGATTCAGATCGACCCAACAAACTAAAGGTCCTCAACCAACAGCCTGTTCACCTTCTAGAGGAAGAAATACCCAAGCAACTGCAGCGTCGAAACAAGCTGGTGCCCTATCAAGCTAATTTCGTTGAAGAGCATCTGAAAGAAGCAAGGAAGTGCGAAGCAAGTTCGGACTATCATTGGCTTGCATATATAAGTAAAGGCACGCAACCAGCAATGAATGCAGAGCAAAGCAACGCAACTGAAACAGTGAACGATAGCGAGAGCAATAAAAACTACCCAACGAACAATCCGGTTGCTCAAACAGTGCAAAATGGAGCAACAGCAAGTGGCCAAGAGACGTAGAATGTTTCGGAAAAATCTTCAGCAAAGCAAAGGCGAGAGGAAGGGATGAAGAAATTCGATATCGAGTTCGAAACCAAGATGCGACTGGAACAGGCACGGTTTGAGCGAAGGAAGCTAGAGGAGGAAATGCAATTGAAGGAACTGGAAATCAAGCAACAGCTGCTGGAGGAAGAGCGTGAGCTAGAGCGCAAAGTGAGGAGAACTGCATTAGAGAACGATGATGCTCGCTCCCAATCAACAAGTGTTCGAAGTAAATCACCATTTAACTGGTCCCCAAAGAAGAGAGATGTCGCAGACTGGGCCAGCAGGATCGGCAACCTTCTAACACCAGAACGATCAACAGCTCGCTTCGAAGTAACCCCTGAAGTGAACAGGCATAGTCACTTCTCACGATATCGCAGTTCACGAGACCGATCCTCAAGTGTTGATGACCGAGACGTTTCCCCCAGAGCTGGTCTACGATATAACACTGGCTATTCAGGTAGTAGTAGCCTACCAAAGCTGAAGTTGAACAACTTCGACGGTAACCCTCCCGAATGGCCGGAGTGGTCTAGTATGATCATTGCTGCAGTGGATCAACAACCAATACCAGACTCAGAGAAGATGAGCCATCTAAAGACTCTACTGACAAGCAAGGCAAGGTCAGCAGTCTCTGGAATGGGCTATTCTGGACAGTTCTATGGTGGTGCATGAGTATTCTGGAGAGGAAATTTGGAAGGCCTCATGTGATCATTGATGCACAACTGGAGAGTCTTCGCAAAGCAAGTCATGTGAACCCTCACGACTCAACAGGTCTGATCAGTTTCTCAGTTATTGTTTCGAACTTTGTGAATGTGCTCAAAGAGTACAAGCAGATTGGTGATCTGCAATCCAGCTCGACACTGTATGTGGCAGTAGATAAACTACCCCAAGTTATCAAAGAGAAATGAAGAGAAATGTTGACGATAAAAATGAAGGTTGGCCTGATTTGATTAGGATAGCATTCGTGCACGAAGGGTTTTCAGCTTTCAAGGGAGAGCGAAGAGAAGAAGACCGAGGAAGCACAAATAGAGACAAACGGTTCTCAAAAACATCGAACTTCAGTGCAAGTTCGAACGTGAAAGCAACGAAGCAAACGCAAAGTGATCACTGTCCGCTACTTGATGGCACTCATAAAATATGGAACTGTCCACTATTCAGGAACATGAGTGTGAATGATCGGTACGCAGCAGTGAGGAAGCAACGCTTATGTTACGGATGTCTAGGCAAAGGACATGCAATCAAAGATTGTAAAGTCAATGCGTGCGGCATCAATGGATGCATCAAGAAGCACAACCGATTGCTCACTCAGAAAACCAAATGGACGAGGGCAATCACGCAGTCAACGTAAGCGCAGCAACAATCAACCAGAGTAACGAAGTTACTAGCTTTCTTCAGATAGTTCCTGTCTCAATACAGAGCGGTGGCAACCGGCTGAACACATATGCTTTCCTCGATAAGGGATCAACGGTTTCATTCATCGATCAAAGTGTGCAAGAAAAGTTACGGGCCCAAGGCACCGATGTGACGCTCAACATAGCTGGCATACACGGAACGAAGGATCTGAAGACAGAAAAGCTTCCTCTCAAAATAAAGGGACTACATTCAAAGGTGCATCCAATTGAAGCGTTTGCACACCCGTCAATATCCTTGGGAAACACAAACTACAATTGCAACAAGCTGAAGCAAAGCTTCAATCACTCGAGTGTTCTACACCACAAAAGCTTCAACTTGATGGAAGTTGGCATCATCCTTCGTCAAGATGCTTATGAGCTACAACGCCCATTGGACTATAAGATAGGAACACAAAGTGAACCTTTTGCCGTTCTAACAGAGCTAGGATTGGTAGTCAGTGGACCCATGACGGGCATAAGAAGACAAAATGTTTGTCATTTCGCCTTCATTGAAGATGTGAAAGTGGCTGAGAATATCAAAACCTGGTGGGACATAGAAACCTATGCTTCCATTATCAATGTCGTCAGCCAGTCAGAGAAGGAACTGCAGGCACAGAACACGCTAGAGAGTACGACGAAATTTAAAGGCGAGCGGTACGAAGTGGGAATACTGTGGAGTGAACCAGAGCCAGACCTACCGAACAACTACAGCTCAGCCCTGGGTCAGCTTTACTCACTGGAGTGAAGATTCCAAAGGGACCCATACTTGAAGAGTTTGTGTCAACAGTCAATTGATACAGATGTAGAAAAAGGATTCGTAAAGATATTGAGCGAGTCCGAAGTGAAAGGCACTTTCGGGAAAGATTGGTATTTGCCACACCATCTAGTGCTAAACTCGAACAAGCCCGGCAAAGTAAGATGTGTTTGCAATGCTGCGTCCAAGTACAAAGAAGTGTGCCTGAATGATAAGCTACTAGCAGGACCTGATCTGCTACCTGGCTTGATTGGAACAATATTCAGATTCCGTGAAGGACCAATAGCCCTAACAGCTGACATCGAATCGATGTTTCTACAAGTGCAAGTTCCCGAACAGGATAGAAGTTGCTTGAGATTCTTATTGCGTCCAGAAACAAATGGACCTGTTCAGTTATACGAATATCAGCGTCACGTATTTGGAGCTGAGAGATCTCCAACTTGTACAAACCATGCTCTCAAGCGAGTGAGACTGGTCAACCAAAAAGAGTATCCGATTGCAGCCAAGGCAATACAAAACAACTTCTACTTGGACTATTTCATCAAATCAGTAGAAACACCTGAAGAAGCTATTGAAGTCTTCAACCAGCTACAACCTCTTTTCTCACAACATGGATTTGAATTGAAGATGTGGATAAGCAACAACGACGCAGTTACCGAAGCAATCGCAGTAGACTTGAAGTCAATCAGCAACACGAAACAAGTTGAAGTGGAACCAAATACGGAGGGATCCTCAGTGCTAGCACTACAATGGACCGTTACTGATGACAGTCTTCAAGTATGCAGAGGTACAAACAAGGAAGTTGAAGCACCTATAACCCACAGGAAGATTCTGTCATTAGTATCTTCAGTATTCGACCCGATCGGATTGTTTGCTCCGTGACGAATCAGAATTCCTGAGGAGGAAAGACCAACTTCCAATAGTGGCTGAAACAAGCATCGATAGAAGGTACTTCAACAGAGAGAGGGATAAAACTGAACTTCATGTGTTTGCTGACGCATCTGAAGACATGATGTGTGCAGTGGCCTATCTACGTTCACTACCAAAGGAATACTCAGCTGACTTAGCATATGTCATTGGAAAATGCAGAGTGGCACCGATGAGGCATCTTTCAATACCGCGATTGGAATTGCAAGTGGCAGTCTTGGCATCGAGGTTGAAACAACAGATAGTCAAGGAACATGAAATGAAGATAAATAGTTGCAGTTTTTGGTCAGACTCAACTACGGTACTGCAGTGGATACACAGTTTCCATCGTAAACAACAAGTGTATGTGGCCAATCGGGTAGCTGAGATACTAGATACAACTGATGTTTCACAGTGGAAACATGTGAGCGGTATCGACAACCCAGCGGACATTGGCACCTGAGCAATCAACATTGAGGAACTCAAGAGAAGTGAGTGGCTCACTGGGCCGGCCTGGTTGAAGCGACCAGAAAAGGAATGGCCAGAGCAAGTGAACCTAATTTTTTCATCAGATGAAGAGAATATACCCTCATCAGTCTTCATGATACAGGCTGAAGAGAAGAAAGCTGTTATCCAGTGGGAATGATTCAGTAACTTCAACAGACAAGTAAATGCAGTGGCATACGTACGGCGAGCATTTAGCAAATACAAATCAGCAACATTCATAGTCAGCATCGAAGAAAGAGAAAAAGCAAAAGCAAAAATCTTCAAGCTACTACAACAAGAACAGTTTGGTGAAAAGATGAAATCTCTCAAAGCTGAAAAAGAAATTCCAAAAGGCAGCAAAATCCTACAATTCTCAACCTTCCTAGGTGAAGACGGACTTATTCGAGCCAAAGGCAGAAGAGGCAAAAGTCAATTGGACTCCAATGCAAAGCATTCAATTTTGCTACATTGGAAACATCATGCGGATGAATTCTTCTTGCGAAACGAGCACAAGGACAATCAACACGAGGGCATTGAGCATGTAAGAAACATTGTTCAGCAGAAGATGTGGATCTTAGGCATACGAAACGCCTTAAGATCAATCAAGAACAAGTGTGTTACCCGCAGAAAGGGCAGAGCACAAACGATAGCACCAGTAATGGCAGATCTATCCGAAGAGCGGTTAGATGCTTCAACAGCCTTTACAAATGTTGGAGTGGACTACTTTGGCCCTTTCATTGTGAAGATTGGGCGCAGGAACGAAAAACGATGGTGTTGTCTCTTTACATGTCTAACTATGAGAGCGGTGCATATAGAAGTTGTACCCAAGTTAGACACAGATAGTTGTCTCAAAGCAATAATGAGATTTATTGCTCGAAGAGGCAAACCAATTACATCATCAGTGACATCGGGACAAAATTTCTCGGAGCTGAAAGAGAGTTTGCAGAGTACGTTACGGCATGGAACAAAGAAAGGATCGAAGAACATCTAATTCAACGAGGAATCAGATGGAAGTTCAATCCGCCCGCTGCACCTCACTTTGGAGGAGTATGGGAACGGTTGGTGAGAAGTTGCAAGAAAGCAATGTATGCGGTATTGGGGAATAGATCAGTAACCGATGACGTTCTTTCAACAACGATTTGTATTGTTGAGCAGACTTTGAACGCGAGACCGTTGACTCCAGTCAGTTCGGACTTAAATGACTTAGGAGCATTGACCCCCAACCACTTCTTGCTTGGCAACAAGAACGTTTGCTTACCCTATCTACCTTGCACAGAAGAATTTGTAGATCATCGAAAGCTCTTCCGACAAACTAAAGCATATGCAAATCTGATATTGGACAGATTTCGTAAAGAATATCTGCCAACTCTGAATAATCGGAAAAAATGGCGATCTACAGCAAATGAAACCCGTAAAGAAGGCGATCTCGTTTGGTTGATCGAAGACAGCGATAAGCGTGGATATTACAACCTTGTTCGAGTTACGGAGACCATCGATGGGTCTGACGGTGTGATTCGATCAGCTATAGTTCGAACGAACAACGGAGTGTACAAGAGACCAGTAGTGAAGCTCGCCCCAGTACTACCTGGGAAAGATGTTTTTGCGATAGAAAACAGGGCCGGCGATGTGGCGGCTGAACTTACTGATTCAATTACCAAATTGAATAGCGCTTTAAGGTCATTTCGAGCATTAAAGCTAGAATAGCGTGACAAGCGAAATTTAATGCTACCTTCTATCGAAGCCAAACGGATTTGTTCACTTTGTTCAACATTTATATTTACCAACTATTATTAGTACACAATCGTCAAACATGAAGCTAAACTGAAACTCGAACTACCTCAACCACCAGCAAAACAATACTACGACTTAACAGTATTGCATCAGATTCTTTGCGATTGGATTGCGAATCAACCTGTTATTGATACAGAATATTCGACAAAACTTCTACATGGTTAACAAACTTCCCATGACATCAAATTTACGCTGAAAAAGTGACTTTATGGAAAAGTGTTCACATTCTGTCGACATTCTTATCTACCACCAATCAACAGTTGATTTTGACATGTAAATCCACGTGACTAGCAGCATAAAAGGATCTTGAAAAACTACCAAAAATCAAAAGAAACTCGTAAATTTGGTTATATTAAACTGAAATACAGTGCGTATTGAAGCACACTTTCTTGAGAGGTAAATTACTTGTTATCGTGTCTTGTTTCTGTAGATCATACTAGTGATTGTACAGTTTTAACTTTACTTTGACTTGTGAAAAGAGAATTAACTTTGATATTCTCAAAACTTTCTTGCTGAGGAACGAAGTTCCTAAGTAAGAGAAACTTTGTGCAAAGCATAAAGTCAGTTTCTCTTACAGGCTTTAACGAAGCCTACTCTAGTTCAACATTGGTGTTATTGAAACCAATAGAGAGACTTGCTAACTTTGAATTTTGAAAAATATTATTGTTATCAGATTTGCAACTGGTAAGACATCCTGTTTTACAACTGCTTACTGCAGCAGGTTGAAACTTCGCATAGTTATAGCCAAGTTATAAGGCTACAATTTGTACGAACGAGAATTCCTAAATTCGGTCTATAACTTGAGTTGTGCACAAAAACTCAACAAAAATTTGATTGTTTCAATTTGAATTATTTTGTTATTCTGAGAGAAACAAGTTTGTTATACAGCAAAGCTGAGCAATTAGTTATCGAGCGTAATAGAGCAACAAGTAATGCAACGGTAATCTACAGTATAGCGGATAATACGGTTCACAAAAGTTAACTGCAAAACAAAATATCCGGACAGATTTGAAACCGCTGAAACGAACTGGGCGATGTAAAGTTTTCCTCGACTTTGATAGGAGAGCAGCCGTTACATTAGTGTTCAACAATATGGTAGCAATTAAAACCCTTTTGAGATATTATTTAGTGTGCTAGGGGCCAGTAACACCTCACTAGAGATTTTAAGGAAATTTTGCATTGTCATTAGTGATTATAAGTAGAATAGTTTTATGCGCCAACTGAACGCATTTTTGTTGAAAATAGAACAATTTGATTCCTTTTTATTGACTCGTGCTGCATTTTTGTGTTTCACAAGCTACATGCGTATGAGAGAAACTTTTGCAGCCATGTTATATCTAAATTAGCTTTTGTGGATAAAAAATGAACAGATTGCTTGTGACAATTTGGAAAACTGTGCTTGATAATAGAAGGCACAACAAACAGTTTTTAGTCATTCCTGAACCATTACCGGAGGATTCTAAAGCCAAGCACGCATGAATTGTGCCATATATTGAGAGCAACGATTCCAAAGCAGATACATTTTATTAGCTTTCTTTTTGTGTTTCACAACCATATTATTTTGTCAAAAATCCTCCAATAGAAAAAGATCAAAAAATTTTTCGGCTGTCAAAAAGTGTTTTTTTTTGGCAGAGGTTACATCACATGTAGTCTATTGTTGCTTTGAGAACTTCACGAATCTGGTTGCTTCTTTTGCACAATTTTTTGAGAATCAGTTCTAACTAATGGTGCTCAATATTGAGTTAGGGTGGTAGATGTTTTGTATATTCTGAAATTGTAAAAATTGTGCGTGGAAATTGTAGAAACGATGTATCGTAAGTGCTGAAAGTGGTCAATTTGTGCAGGAAAATTGTGGAAACTGTGCAACAAAGTGCTGAAATTTCGTACTGATTGTGATTAGAAGCGCTGAAACTATGAAAGATATTCGCTATCAGCCTCTAAGAAAATCGTCTGCGGAAAATCTTACTTCATTAATTGCTTAATGTGCTGACTAGTGCTGAACTTATGTAATGAAATGCATTGAAAATTCAGCTCATATTATTAATTAAGATTTTTCCGCCGTCAGCGTATTTCTTCCTCGACCCGTGATTGGGCGCTTAAAAGGCTGAAATGGTTTTTTTCATTGGTCAGATCGGTCTGGGACCTCGACTTATGTAAACTACTTACTTGTTTTATTGTCTGACCATGCATTTTTTGTTGGTTCTCTAAACGGACGTGAAATTTGTATCCAAGTTCTATTTGCAGTTTCTTTAATGAAGATATTGATTGGCGCTTTCACGGCAGTTATGCTACTTCTGACTTGCCTGTACATTTGTAGCCCTTAGCACTTTCTTCAGTTCCCTGAACACATTTGGAACACGTGATAGCTCTTGTGACGTCATCATTGTCTGTTTTTTCGTCCAAATGACTGCACTGTCTCAAGTAGTTTTCCCAGCAGTACTCGAAGCCTTTCAATGCACAGTTCCACTTGTTAACTACAAAAGAGAAACAACTATAAATGTGATATTGCATAATGACATTTAAAGTATAAGAAAACCATGAGAAAAAAACCTACGCAAAAATTCGACATAGCTAGACGGAAAAAAAGATTTTTTGTTGGCTGGTTTATTTATATTCTTTGTCTTTGGTGAAGCTCAAAACGCTCATTGTTACCCAAGTTTAGACCTCGACTTATGAAAAGACCGGGCTCGACCAAAACGTTGCATGAAAAGACCGGCCCTGCTTGACTCAAATAGTCCATGAAAAGACGTTAGCTCGAGTTAAGCGTGCAACTCTGGTCCTGGGTAGCAGTAAACTGTTTAAATTGCACTAGCTGCATGATAATTAATTAATTTTTACTTCACAAATTAAATTAGTTCATTATGATGACACTGCTTGTAGACATTATTTCCCGTTTACTTCTTGCAAATGGTCGCTTTTTTTAAAGATTTGACGACACGAGACCCAAAAAAACAAAGGGTCAATTAAATTGTAAAATGTGGCTGCCTAAAAAAATAAAATGAAAACCATTGAAAAAACAGTTTTCATTTAATTGTAGGTTAACAAAGCGCGACCCGGTCCGAGGAATTTGGCCAAAATTATGTAAGATCAGCGGCAACTAGCGTTGACAAGTCGGAAAAACCACCGCAATTTTCTTACATAATTTTGCGTTGAATGCGTTGAATTTGAAGACAAAAATTCAACGCATTCAACGCAAAATTATGTAAGAAATTTGCGGTGAATTTTCCGACTTGTCAACGCTAGTTGCCGCTGATCTTACATATTTAGCGTTGAAATTAGCGTAGATCTTACAAATTTAGCGTTGAATTTAGCGTAGATCTTACATAATTAGCGTTGAATTTAGCGTAGATCTTACATATTTTTGCGTTGAATTTAGCGTTGATCTTATAAAAAACCAAAGCGTCCGCTTAAACTTTTAACCTCCAGTTGCGTATGTGACTCGAACTCCTGACATCCTGTTTGCTTGTCGCCTCTTCTACCATTGTGCCACAGTACCTTGGTTTCCTTAAGAACCGCAATTCTTATAAAGCGTAGATCTTACAAATTTTGCGTGAAATTTAGCGTAGATCTTACATATCTTGCAGTGATTTTGCGTAGTATTTAACCTATCAATTCAACGCTAATTTTGTAAGATCTACGCCAAAATTCAACGTAAAATTATGTAAGATTAGCGTTGAATGCGTTGAATTTATATAAGATCTACGCTCAGGTGTAGATCTTACATAAATTCAACGCATTCAACGCCAATCTTACATAATTTTGCGTTTTTTAGCGTTGACACCTCGGCCCGGGAATCAATAAAATGAAAACAAAAAATCTTGGCCAGCTATAGCCACCAAATTTAAGACAAGTCAAATTAAGCTGTAAAATCAATTGTAAGAAGATCAACTGAAGCAGTGCAATTAGTAGATTCAAACTATATCTTTACGATATAGAAACAATTAACTAATAGAGTTTTAAACGCAAAATGGCCAGCGAAATTGAGCTAAGTTCACTAAAAGTTTTTTTAATTAATTGAAAAATTAACAAAAACTTAATTGCATACATATTTATATAAGTTGAGACAAGAGACCAATTGGACATAGAAATTTATTCTAAGACGGTTTTATAAGCCCTCTCTTATAATTTATCATTCTATTTGAAGGTCAATTTGCAGTTAATGTTTTTTATAAAACTTGTTTGTAGTCAGTACTCCATTAAACTGGTGTGGCCCTCTTTTTGAGATTGACGTTCTTGATTACTGAACAAGTTTTTTTTCGTTCTTTGGTTGGAGAAAAATTCTAAAAAGATTAATTGAATCATTCTTTTAAATATGCGCATTGAGATGAAACTGAAATTTGGTTTACAGAGAACTCTATAGATCTGCATACATGGTTCAATCAATGTCACTGATTAAAAGTTCACTAACTGACATTTATAGTTGTCATTGAAGATTTTCATACTATTGTTGCTACTCTATTGCACTGTAAGTCTAGCCTTTTAAAAAAGGTCGTCTGCTATGGAATGCTCAAAAGTTGATCGCCTGATCAACATAACTCATTAGTCAGAACATATGATATATTAATCAGTTAGCGGTTTGAGATCATTCGCATCCTGCAAAACGTCATACGAGCTCCTTACGTCGCCAATCCTACCTCTTGAGCACGCAAATTTGCTTGCTAAAGTCAGCAATGTCAGATCCCACGTGCTCAAATATTAAATATTAAGCGTTAAAGGTTTGATGAACAGCAGTGACAGTAAGCTAATACATTGCGAGTTTACTCAAAATTGGGAATATTTGACACTGATGTCTGCGATTGCGGATTTTGATGACACGCGAGAAAAACGGACACATTTTTGTCACTAATTTTCGGAAATTTGGCCACTAACATCCGCGATAAGGTATCTACTTTCCGTGCAATGCTTCCTAGACTGATTAAAGGGGACAAAGGGGATATAATTGGTTCTTCTTATCAAAATGCAGTCAGGAGCAACTGTAATTTTAATCCCTCAAATTATCGAACAAAAAATTAAGATTCAAAACTTGTCGGTTGTACTCAAAGTGAACGATAATTATTCGTATAATACGTCAAGGTTCTGAAACTGATTAAAAGAGAAAAAGTGGGTTATAATTAGTACTTCTTGTGAAAATTAAGTAGAATTATAGTGTATAGAGGTAATTATAATAATAGTTCATCGAAGTCTTGAAGTCTTGAATATAAATTAAAGTTTAAAGTGCAGTGATAACGATACCCCTGGTCACAAATAGCGCACATTTAGTAAGGATCGTCCGCAATTTTTGTCACTGTTGTCCACAATTTAACCATTTTTGTCCCACGCAAGAATTGGTGACTAAATGTTGCCACTCGAGTCCGCAAACATGGACTCCGCTGAATTTGCAGGAATGGCGACGTAATGCTATCAAAATTGCAAAGTTGCACCAACATTCAGATTTTAGGCAACAGATGTCCTGCTGAATTTCAAAACTTCACCATTGACCTCTGATAAGATCTTAGCCGACCTCAATAATTTCATAAGATCAAGTGTAATCTGAACTTTTCCTCGCAAACTTGAGATCATTAAACTTGGAGAACTCAGGGTACAAAATTATAATGGTCGTTTTTCTCTAGGGAACATACATATAGCAAATGAGAAAACACTAAGATTTCATTTTTAACAACTATTCTATATTTCCTACCGTATCTTAGCAGCCTTAACTTATTGGCCTTGCATTGAAATAATTTTTTCTCTTTGAAATTGAAAGATTTGAAAACCAATAAAAAATGATAGGTTTTCTAAAGATGGAATCACTTGGCTCTTTTTGTTTTGACATAAAAATTACAACCCAAGAGTGACCACATGAAAACTTCTTGTTCAATTAAATATATGTAATTCTATATTTTTTCCATTAAACCGAATATTGTAGTAAAAGATATTCGTAGGGAATGACTCTAATAAAATGTTATCGAAACTTTGATTGCGTTGTCTCAAGGTACAGTTAATTTATCGCAGGTTTGAACCTGAAAAAAACTGGAGTGTCCAAATCCTTCTTTTGCTGCAATAAGTCAAAACATTGATTAATGATTTTATTTCTACTTTTGTTTGGTGAAATGGAAACAAATCAGAGTTTATTGGAGATGCCATTAAGGTAAATAATACATCTCATCAAATGAGGGCGAAACGTGGAATTATGACAATTTTGTGAGCCTCACGTGTTGTCAATGTTCTTATTACGACAAATAACAACAAACAATAGCAATGTCAATAAATACGTTAAAAAATTTGACAGAAGAAATGGTGGTAGATTTAATCAACGAGAAAATTAAGGGAGATCATAATCTGGATACTTCACTTAAAACTCTGCACTTATTTTTGGGAAATATTTGGCCAGGCTCTACACGAGAGCATAGAAGTTCACTTGAAAGTGCAGAGGCTCAGATACAAAAAACGTCCCCAATCCCAATTTCATGACAAGTATGACAAATAATGGTAACATGATAAAAAACTATTAATCATGGTGTTCTACAAAGAACTGTGTTAGGACCTCTTATTTTTCTGTTATATGTCAACGATTTTTTCTGAAAAACGATGAAAATGATGTTCATTTTTCGGATGACACTCGCAATATATGCAAACTTAAAAATAATGAAGATATTTCACAAAAAATTGAAAAAAAGTTAGAACAAACAGAAAAATACCTGACAGAGAATCAACTCACTTTAAATAACGATTTAACAGAGATGTTATTTTTTACAAATCATTCCAATTCGGATCCAGAGTTTACTTTTAAAGGTGAATTTATCAAACCAGCTCATGCTTGTCGTTATCTGGGAGTACAAATTGATTCAAACATAACCTTTGAAAATCACCTGAAATCAGTTTTAAGCAGAATGGCTCATGCAATTCGTTGTTTGTACCTTGTGAGAAATCATAATCCTCTAAAAGTAAGAATTGCTGTTTTCAAATCCGGTACTCTCTCATTCAAAGGAGTATTCCACCATACTCAAACAGTAAAAACTTAAACCGCATAAACAGGCAAATTAGGTGTGGAAAAATTTTTTGTAATTTTCGACAAAAATTGGACCACTCCATTGATCATCTTATTAAGGATGGTATCCCGCCAGCCGAATTGTTTATCTTAAAAGTTAGGCTAATGAAAATACAAACAGATATAAAACACTGGAAAACATCCGAAATTCTCGAAATGTTTACTAGTCGCCATAACTCGAGACACAACAAGAAAACAAATCAAATTATTATAAATAAGAGAACGAACACGAAGTGGAGAAACAAATCTTTGAATTTGAAAAGCATTCAAAACGGGAACAAATTGCCCTCTTCAGTAAAAACTTTTAACAGTAAAACTTGCTTTACAAATGTTTTAGCCGAGTTTTTGCTCGATCAGCACAAAAAACTACCCGCTAACAGACAAAGAGGAGCCTTCAAATCCTATTTTTACCAATGAGAACAAACAGACAATCTTTTTTTTCAAGAATATTACATTAATAACAAAAATGATTATTTTTTTCAACTTTTTAAAACTTTTTGATATCAAATCTTAGGGTCACATTCTGAGTAATTTACATGTTTCAACAAAAAAAAAAACATCTTTAAAAAATCTCTATAAAGACTAACATAAACATGAATAGACAACGGACAGGAGATGCAACATATTAATTCAGTAGAGCTTTGCAAGGACTCCTTAATTCATTTTTTGGCAAAAATTCTACTAAATGTGACAAGGAAAACGTTAAATAGGTAGAACTTATTGCCTTTATCCATATATATATATATAATGTATATATATATATATATATATATATATATATATATATATATATATATATATTGTTGCAATGCTTTCATTTAGTACCCAAAAAGTTTATCAAAGAAAGCTGTCAAAGAGTGGCAACAAAACAGGCAGGGAAACATCGAAGGAAAGAATGTCATTCTAAAATTCGAACAATTTTTCTCTTAAATTTTGCATTCAGATGATGTTCAAATTATATTAAAATATTCAATTTTTGATCAATAATGAAACTCAATCCAAGTCTTTTCCTTTGATCGCAGAGAATACCTCAGTTTGTTTCGAGTTTTGTCCTTATACTTTGACGTCCTACTCACGATTTTATCACTGCTTTAGCACATCAATACGGAGCTTTAATGGCACTCAAAAGATATTGCATACCTCCGTACGTAGTGCCAAAGAAGAAATTGGCAGTTGGAAATATTTTGCATCAAATTTTGACAGAATTCTGAATCTCGTAGACTTCAACGTTTTGCCTAATGAAGTTTCCAATTTGTTTGTTTTTTTGTTTTTTATGAGGACTATGTTTGTAGTTTCATTCTCGGGAAATATAATAATATAATATGGGAGCTAATCCTTTGAATTGAGAAAGGACGATACGTTTTCTTAATTATTTATCTCTGAACTTTAAAGCTTGAAATCATTTTTGAGAAACAAGCAGATTTTCTTGTTTCGTGCTACAATTATAAGATTAAACAAAAAATGTTTAGAAACTTTTGGCCCTGTATAATAATATCGAAAGGAAG
Source organism: Convolutriloba macropyga (assembly GCF_964194025.1). Classification (NCBI taxonomy): domain Eukaryota; kingdom Metazoa; phylum Xenacoelomorpha; order Acoela; family Convolutidae; genus Convolutriloba; species Convolutriloba macropyga. The sequence continues at coordinate 50,251,962 of NC_134471.1, forward strand.
ACTTCCAATTTTTAATAATCTAACTTCTAAATAATCGGATTTTATGTTGTACACCTTTCCCTATTTATCGGTTTTTTGATTGCCTGTGTATTGATTGCTTTTTTGAACTTCCTGGTTTGAAGAATAATTAATTTTTTAAAGAGTTCTTTTCAAGTGTAACCTTTAGAAGTTATAAAGGTTATATTGTTCCTATAGAATTATCTTGCTTCTCCTGATTTTGATTGGTGCTCTAATTTAGTTAGGGATCTGCTTTTCACGATTCAATATTGTAGCAGTGCTACATACAATACAAAACTCAATCATTTTTAGTGCTATCTGATGCTATCCTACTGTGCTATTGCTGTAGTCTATGTCGACATAGTGAATCAACCAATCACATTATGCCAGCTGGCAAAAAGTATGAACCACCACTATAAAAAGCAGTGAATTTGTAGTAGAAGCACTTTTTCCAACTCTGCGATTATTCAATCCACTGGCTGGCGATTCAAGCCCAGCACCAGAGGAATAGCCGCAAACAACAACAAGCTCAGCTGAGCGCGGCGGCTAAATGCTTAGCGATATAGCTCGAGCAGTAAGAGCTAATGCTTAGCTTATTTCCTCACATTAGTAGTACATACAATTATGCGCGATAATAGATAGTGATGACTGTAACTAAGTACTTGTTTCCAATTCATC